>NW_019173021.1:0-269056 GCF_001831195.1 Colletotrichum orchidophilum
CCCCCCCCCCCAATGACCAAGAGTGATCTAAACATGTGACCCAGATGTGGGCATGCGAAAAGTGTACAGTGATATATACAAAAATGGTTGTAAATGTTCAAGGAGAAGAAAAACAAAACGCCGTAGATCTTAATGTGTCGTATCCTGTATGTTGATTTGATCATGACTCGACCAGTGTGCTCCCGAGGTATCATATCCCGTAAATGCTAAACCATTCGTTAAAAAATTCTGCCATCGACCAGCTTAGGCGGAACGGAAGCGAAGGGAGCGCTGGCGGAGAGCACGCTTGCGGCCATTTCGGGTCACAACCATGCTGAGGTCGGAGCTGATGCCAGTAGTGCAAGAGGTGCCGCCGGCAAGGGCCTGGACAGCCGACCAAGTACCGCTGGCGCAGCGCTGGAAGGAGCTGCCTCCGACACAGTTCCAAGCACCCTCATCAGTGCAGGCGGCGCCGACAGTCTGGACACCGGCGCCGGCGGTAGGAGTCCCAGTGCCGTTGCCGCTGCCAGTACCAGACGAAGGGGCGGCGGGGGGAGCGGCGGGGGGAGCGGCGGAAGGGGCAGCGCTGGGAGTGACCGCAGGTGCATTGGGAGCAGAGGCCGAGGCAGTGGGAGTGGCAGAGGCGCCACCGTTGGCGGGAACAGTGATAAAAACACCGCCCGGTAGGGAGGCGTTGCCGGTCGGCTTCGAGGCAGAGGGCTGGGGTGAGGCCGGGGTAGAGGTGGGAGCAGAGCTGGGGGCGGGAGAGCCGCCGCCGGAACCACCACCAGCCTTGAGCGCATTGCACGCGGCGTTGTCCGGGAGCTCAGTAAGTTTGCCGGAAGCGAAAATATCAACAGATGAGCCGGGGTTGGGGAACTTGAGGTCGGTGCTGTCGGTGACCTTGCAATCGTTGATGTTGGCAACGAGCATGTTGGGAAGGGCCTCGTAGGCAGCTTGAGAGCCAGCAGATCCGGTAATGGTAACGGGTCCGCAGTTCATGTACATCTCGCGGTTGCCAATCTTGTTGAACCAAGTCCAAGCGATAGTACCATTGCCCGCAGGAATGTCTGAAGGGATGGTGAAGTCGTAAGTGTCCTTCCCTTGCTGGTTGGCATTGTCGCCGAGGTTGCCTGCAGTGTTCTTGGCTGGACAGCCTCCCTCAATTGACTTGATAACCTTCCAGACGCTGTTCTTGTTTGGCTTAGCGTCGTAGGTGATAGAAACCTGGCAAGATCCACCGCCGTGGACGGCAGAACCGATGAAAGCCAGCTCGCCCTTAGCACCCTGGGCATAGACGTTCGAGGCACCGGCGGCGTTGTAGCTGCTAGCCTTGCAAGGAAAGTTGCTGCCGTCGCCCAGCAAAGGGCTGTTGTCGAGGTTGGCGGCGTCGTAGGGGACGGGCGAGCTCATCTTCATGTGGGCACTGGCGAGGGTGGCCAGGCCGAAGGTGATGATGGCGTTGGTGAACATTTTGAGTAATGCGAGTGGTGAAGTTAAGAATCTAAAACGTTCCAGACGTAAGAATCTCGGTATCGGGTGACTGTCGTTGTGACTGTGAGCTGAAAAGTGTGGTTTCCGAAGGATGAGTACCTTTATAAAGCATGTTAGTCCTCGACTCAACCTGGGCATTACACAAGATCTAGGATCTTCGACAGCGCGTCGGTTCTCCAACAGGCCCGACTCGAAGCAACCAGCCACGGCCGTGATAGTCTCGATGTGACGGGTCAATCGATCCTCTCAAGAATGGCATTGTTTGTGACACAGCGCGGGCCGCGATGCCGGACAAAGCCATCACATCGGGCCAAGGATGGCCAAGACCGCGTGCCGTCCCTTTGAAGAGAATACCCCAGCATTCCAGGTACTTACAATGTCTTCTCGCTTTGTCTGCTAGGAAGCTTGGACGATGCGGGATGTTTCAACAAAAAGTGTTGGAGTGAAGGTTGCGAATCGGAGGTTTATCGAAGGGTCTCGAAGTTTCGGTTTCGTTTGTGTTCGTTTGTTCCGGAAAGGATGGTATTTGCACCAGGCGAGTTGGATATGTTGATGGAAGTTGTGAAAAGAATAAGGACTAGCCTTGTTGAATGAGAAGTGAGAGAAGGTGAGATGTCGAAACGACAAAGTCTTTCCAAGCCCAAAGAATGCGAGAAGACTTGATGGTCCGAGAGGATGAGGAGTAGTAGAAAGCGATTGTGAGGTCGGACAAGGCCAGGTCTTATAAGACCGGAAACAGACCAAAAGGGATGGTGGGCTAAAAGAGTAGTGACGGTGACTGACAGGGCCCCACGGACAGAATATGCCGGGCTTAGAGAGTGACCAAAGTGACTAGGGAATGGATACGGAGAGAAGAGGCAAAAAAGCAACGAGCGCGGCTGCAGCAGAGAACGGCGGTAATCCTTGAAGGACTGGAGAACGATGGACTGGAGGTCGGACCGGAGGATGAGTAGCTGAACAAGATCGGTCCACTTGGGACGGGAAAGACATGGCGTTCTTTTTAGACAGGCGTTGGGCAAATGGGCCAGTCAAGACCAGACATGGGCATCAGATCAAGGGGATTCGAAGCATGGTGGATCGACCGAGTGGTACAGGGGCAGGCCGTTGAAGAAGGAGAGGAATGGCTTTGAGGCTATGATAGGCCGGAGACATGCCCCTCGGCTTGTTTCGACGTGGCTCAAAAAGACCGGACTAAACATTCTTGTGAGTGTGCAGGGGTGGGAGAAGAGAGGGGGGGAAATAGTAGGTTAGAGGGTGATCGGATGTGGGCGCCATCTGGAGCTCGAGCTGCGGCTGTCGTCTGCCTGTCGACTTTGACCCATGGTCTCGCGGCAGAGACCAAGACGGTAAGACCATGCCATGTTCCTGGGAAAGACAGATGGTGGTCGACGTGGGTGGGACATGGAGGGACGGGGACCTTGCAGCAAGGCGCGCCATGTCGCGTTGCGGGTTACGCTGCGCTCTTTTCGCGCGGCGGATGCCCCTGACTAGACTTGTCTAGGGAGAAGCCAAGGACAGCCAAAGGCGGGGGAGGAAGGAGGGCTGTCCTGCGGTGCATCTGTGGACCAGAGTCGAAGTGGTGTAGACTATAGGGGAGGAATTGGTGAGGAGTTTTTCGAGCTGTCGTTGCTGGCGAGGATCGAATGGCTGGGACGAGGTAGAAAGAGAGACAAGTGACACCGAGGAGAGTGCGCTAGTGGAGGGTAGGTCCGGGATTGGCGACAGGGAGCAGGGAGCAACGACGCAGGGAGCATGGGTACATGTTGTGGATTCTAGATTCCAATGACCCACCGGACAACGCAGTACGTACCCTTACCACTCCCGTCTAGAGACGACGCCCTATTGG
Source organism: Colletotrichum orchidophilum (assembly GCF_001831195.1). Classification (NCBI taxonomy): domain Eukaryota; kingdom Fungi; phylum Ascomycota; class Sordariomycetes; order Glomerellales; family Glomerellaceae; genus Colletotrichum; species Colletotrichum orchidophilum. The sequence goes on from NW_019173021.1 coordinate 3,320, forward strand.
GTGCTCGGCACCCGCTAACGGAGCTTGAGAGCACGTTCCTTGCTTCTTTGGGTACGTAGTCTTTCGGTACCTACCTAAAGGTTCCTCAGTAGAAACGTACCTTTTATACACTAAAGTACGTGCCTCACTTGGGGAAGGACGGCGGGACGGTGGTAGGCACGGGAATACCTAGGGAGGATCGCATAGGTGCAACCACATGTTTGCATCTAGTGCCTAGATGGCAACCCTCGAGTTACTCTAGAAGAGCGGTAGGAACACTGAAGCGCTTGAGGTGCAGCTTTCAAGACAGGAGATGCACCAGAAAACGGCGGAGGCTACTGCAAGGCACCATCTGTGAGATGATCACAGCATGCAGTAGCAGCAAAGTGTTCCTAGTGACAAGAGTCACAAACAGGCACCTCTGCCACTCCAAGATAGGTGTCAGCCATACCACACCCAATCCTCTGGTATTCTTGGTTCACGTCCTATTCTTGTTACTAAATGCATTCATCCAGACTATCTTAGTCTGCTTGAATGTAGAGTAGAAGGGGCGCGTGGCGATGCAAGTCAGTCATCCCGTCCGGTATGCACCTTACCTTGGACGATTAAAGAGGCGAGTTGCCTTCGCCTCGCCAAGCCCCAAGGATTAGTCTAGTATACCTGGGCGGGAAGTTGTTCTTCAACAGACTTTCCCTGGTACGCAAACAGACAGCGCGGCACGGTAGCGCGGCTGTTTGCTGACTGACGGCACACGATCCAGCTCGACCGTATTATGCACTGACTAGGCTGAAAGTCAAGATCGTCAGAAACTCGGAAGGCGACGCAGTCCAGTTCATTCCAGGCTTTTCCGAAGTCGTCTCCCTTTCTTTTTCGAGACAACGGGCGGCCTCCAATCAGGACATGTCAAACCTTGGGTTCGGAGACTTGGAGTGGTGATCCATCGGCCGTCTTTTGCGGCCCTCGCTGGCCCAAGGCCTCGGTGGCGGCCACTCAGATCCCTCGCATACCCTCACGACGGGTATACGTCACGGTGTGGTGTAACCCTGCCTGATCGCATTGGCTACGCCGCTCTCCAGGAGTCCAGCCTGCACCTGCAGGGCCTCTTTTTCGGACGCTCACCTCGTGAGTCCAGTGCCAGAGCCTTGGTGTGGCAGAGAACTAGGTAGTCCTTCCCCCCCTGTCGTCGATTCTAAGTGTAGGGGTGAGAGCGCAGTCATTCCTGATGAAGACTAACGCGAAAGAGGGACGGGCAAGGGGGCTTCAAGACCAAGACCTGCAACGACTGGGGACTGGACTTCCATGGTGTCGCCGCCGTTGTCGCGCAGCGAGCCTCTCCCGCACACCTAGCCCAATGAGCTTGGTGCACACACGACGCGGGTGACGGGAGACATGGAGGACGTGATAAAGAGAGGAAGAGAAATAGCAGGATCAGGGATCGGAGAGGTGGTCGGAAAGGAAAAGGCAAGTAAAAAAAAAAAAAAAAAAACACTGAGGGGCGAGGGGGGGGGGGGGGGGGGGACCCCGGGGGGGGGGGGGGGGGGGGGGGGGGGGGGGGGAGGGGGGGGGGGGGGGGAAAAAAAAAAGAAAAAAAAAAAAAAAAAAAAAAAAAAAGTCCACAGTGACAGGGGGTTCCGCTGAACCACGGCTTTCGGCAAGGGCTCGTGAGCAAGGGGGTACATGAGGACAAGAAAGGGGCAGATGATATCCAAAATCTGGTTCGACGATGGAGCTGGTTCCGCGATTTCCATGTCATTCCTTTTTGCAGAGACTATGGATAGACGAGGGGCATCGACCACTGGCCAACACCTGAACTTCTGGGCCCGACTATCGTCAAGTCCACCCGTTTGTCAAAATGTCTTACTCTATACCAAGGTAAAGAAGAACTAAAAAAGACCAGGACCTGGCATGCCAGGGGAAAGCGAGACATGCAACGGGGCATCTCGGGGCACACCTGGTTGCGAATTCAGCTCACCTTCACACCGAGAGACACACCTCCACATCTAGTGCACTGAGTGAGGGAGCAATGCGCGGAATGCAGTGTATCAGTCAGGCCCCATCCCTCCATCTATTGTGCGCATTGTCGCCTCGACAAGCTAAAAGCCAAGACCCGATATGAATAGAGTCGCGTTGATCGACAAGATTCTCCCGAGTCAGTGATGGATGATCCCCGTTGAAGGAAAAAAATTAGAGACTCGTGGGACTCAGCACGTAAATTGAGAGCGCTGAATTGCAATTCATTGGATGGTCCCGACTTAATCTGCTCCGTCTCGACCTCGGTATGACTTTCCGGCCCCGGCCCTTGGCGGCAAGGCGTATTTAGAGTGCACGTTTTGACTTGTGGATAATAATGGGAAAGCATAATCTATCTTGGTACAGTGTAGAGGGAGAAATTAAAAAGGCATGTGGGAGGGAGCACCGCTGTAAAATCTGCGCAACCGTTTATTGCGGCTGTTCTACCTTGCTGCCCACCGCAAGTCTTAACACGTCATAAGTTGTTCCCCGGTGATGCCGTGGTGGCGGTGTACCTTGTCTCCCATCATTGGCCTGATAGTGGAGACTGTATCCGTATCCGTACACGCGTATCCGAAAGGTAAGGTACCTTAGACCACCTAAGACATGGAGACAGATTCATTCGTGCATACCGGTTGTGGCGGTCCAGTTGCTTAAACAATCAACGGCCCGGGAGTCTCCTCACCGATGACAGGAAAATAAGGAACGGTGAGCGACTCACGACAGCCACTCGTTTTCACTCTCCTTTCCACACTTGCTTCTTCTTCTCCTGTCTCTCTCTAGTGCATCCGTACATCCCAGTGCCGAGACCTCCCATGTTGACATGCAAAGTACAGGCCGAAATCCCCTGACATTGCGACCTGCCCATCTGGTTGTTCCCCGCTAAATCGGATAGTAGGCGGGGGCAGGCGAGCAGATCCTCCTGCGCAAGTGCAAGGTTGGGAAAAAACGATGTTGGCAATGGCAGGGGGATGTTTTCTCGCTTCTGAAGTTCTGTGCATTTTTTGGATCAGGGGTTCACGTACCCCCGGGCTGGGAGTCCTCTTCCTGTCCACACATCTGAGGCCTTTTCCGCTCTCTCGTTAATCGTGTCCACTTCGCCCGAAGAAGGCCAATTGTGTACTCCTCCCCCGTCGTACTCTGGGACACCATATCCGTAGTCTCTGGATAACTGGTAGGCTAATCGGTCGTCACACATGCTACGTTGTAGTGGACGCAGGGTGTCGTCGTAGGGGGGTTTCCTCCAAAATGTCTAGGGAGGAGACGAGACATGCTGGAGCGCAAGAGCCCCCCCAACCAACCCCAACCCTAAACCCCTGCGCAGAAGCGAGGATGTGAAACGAAGCCAGTTTCACGACCCCGCGTTCGCCTCTTCTCCTTTCGGACATTTGAACCTATGCCTGCGAACCGCTGACAGCGAATCAATGCGATATTAACACCCATCTGTTAATGGGAACAATTGTGCGGTATCATACTGAAATGGTTCCTGCGGCCTTGAATCTTTCCAAGCTAAGCTTTTTTAAACGTTTGTTTCTTCAGACCAGTCAGTCAGTCAGTGACTTCACAGGCCATCGCGGACCGCGGGAAGCGGGTTGGTATCGCATGGCATCTGCAATCCAGTCTTGGCACGCCGGGGCCAGTCGTTTCTCCATTGTCCATCGAGAAACGTCGTCAGAACGACCATCCCCCTAATCCATCGCGTTTGGGGTAAGCGCTCTGGGAAACGAACCGCGTCGTTCGTTAGCTGGTCACCTGTCACGGCCTGTCAGCCTAAGGTGGCTTCACCCTCGGGTTGCTCTGACGTTGGCCAGTCCTTTGACAGCAACGGGACGACGACGACCAAGTATCGCGCGCCGAAGCTGTCAGGCCTAAGCATCTCATGCTCTCCCCTTAGCTGCCCTTCCTGAGACCATCTACGCAGCCCGTCGTTCGGCTGTCACTCTGGCACGTTCATGGTTCCTCAAGCGGAAGCCCCAGAGCCCAAAGCGACCACAGTCCATCAACCTGAACCCTGCAGGTTCTACTCTGTACACTGCAATAGTAGTTGTACGTATCGGATACGTAGGTACTCGTGTCCCGGCCTTTGCCCGACCACAGTGGGACATTTCACCGGCTGGTGTCCACTGTCACGTTGCTGATCGCCACCCCGTGGTCCACCGTCCAATTCCCGGATGGTGGTGGCCCGAAATCCACGGCCGAGTGGATTCGACAGGGAACGCTCGCGAGAAAGACAAGAGACTCGTTCACGAGAGAGGGGAGGGTGTCACTGAGAGAAACAGAAGACGGATACGGATATCTCGGTCGGTTTGTTGCGCGCGGCGCAGTACGTAATTCTTTGTCCATGCGTCGACGCATCCTCATCTATCATCTACACAGTAGCTCTGGCCCTCTCGAGTCTGGTACGCTATTGCCCCAGGTTGGGGGTTCCGTCGTCTGATGATTTGGACAAAATTCCTCCTTCATCTTGGCTCATCCACGTCCGTGTTGCTGCCTCCCCTGAACATCGCAGCCAGTTGGGCATTGAGTAGAAAGAGCCCAGCCTCGACCAGCGCCGTCTGGACAGACGATCCGAGTACGGGAGGGGGAGGGAGCCAGGGCCCACGGGAGCTGAGAAGGCAGTCAGCGCTGGGAGGCCCGTCTTCTCTCAACTTCTCCTTCATGTTCGGACGATCTGGTTGAACCGTGTCTCGTACTTGTGACACTGATCGCCCGCCAGCGCACACAGCCTGGTGCTGTACCGGTTACGAAATGGCACCTACTCCCACGCACGCATGAATTCCCCGACATGGCCTTTACCACCTGACGGCCCCTTGCCAATACCATATCACTCCCGTGCTGCTTTGGGCAGTCGAGCGGCCATCAGCTTCAGTCATGGGCAACGGCACATTTCAGTCTCTGGAGGGGGGATCCCTGGCGAACACCATTTCGAGTGCCGCCTCGGCATGAAGATCGCCTCTGAGCCACATCTTCACGAGGAGATCCGAATAGTTCCCAGGTAACGCCACCGCGGTCAGCCACCCCTGTACGGTGCCACTTTGCGAGCAACGGCTTGTGGCGTTGTGTGGCTCCCCTGTCTGCCGGAGCCATAGATCTCTCGTAGAACATGGCCCCTGTGGCTCGTACCTCGTGCTTCCCGAAAAAGGGACCAGCTCGCTTCGCTTCCTGTGCCACAAGAGTACAGCTTAGAGATACCGGTATAGTACGGATATAGCATTCTTCATCGGATGCCTCTGGACTATCCGTACATCCTTGTGTAGCTGGAATTCGGCACTCTGGAGTCAGCCGCGACCAGCATACCCTGGATTTACAAAGTGGCTCGACAGCGGGCCTGCATAGCTCACGAGTTGGCATTTTACACGCATTTTCACGACGTGTCGGCGCCTGTTTCTGAGCCAGTATCCAAGCTGGCTATGGCTCGTTTTGCCATGCCGTGATTTCAGCCGCTCAACAAAAACCCCGGCTTGCATGCCGGCTCAGCAAGCTTGCATAAGCGTGGACCACTCAGACGCTGCTCTCTGGTCAGCGAATATTGGGCGACTTTTCGTCAAGGGCGTTGCTAGAATTGAATGCCCCCCCGGTTTGAATGGTTGCATTGCCGCCCGAATTCAGCCAAAGGACGACGACGACAGCCACAACATCACTTCACACCACATCGCATCACGTGGGGCACACTGTCATGCACTGGAGTCCTGGGCGCCGAGGCTGGCGGCAGTCGTCGACTCGCTCATCGGGCATGACTGGTAAACAGAACGTCATCCGCTGTTTGCTGATATCGCGTCCTGGTTTCATTTATCCGTCACATCGTAATTGCCCATGTGCCTTGCGCGGGCAGCGGCGCTCAACTGTCTCCAATGCCGTGAGCCGGTGCTGACTTGTCCGCCTCACACCGCCCTACTGGCCTAGTAGCAGACCTGCGTCGGGCGCCTGCCGTAAGAGCCCATCAAATAATGCCGTTTGCCGCCATGCGAAAAACAAGGGCCTGAAGAAAAAAAAGCCATGCTGAACCAAATCCTTGGGCTCAGCACCGCTCTACTTGGGCATATCATGCTTCTTGTCGTGACCTTGTGCATCTTCCTGCTCTGTCTTCTCAAACTCCGCATAGTCATCGCAGCCTAGGTGTGATTTGCCAATGTTAGCGACAAATTGAACCCAAACCCGACGGCGGCCCCCTCGGCCAGCCAGCCCCCTCGGCCAGCCAGCCCAACCGCCCTCCATCGTCAGAAGGGATGTGGCCGAAGTCTCACCTTCAAAGACATGGCTCTCGCGCGTCCAGACGTGCATCTTATCCTTGCGGAACTCCTCAAACGACCACTCCACGCGCTCCAAGCCCTCCGGGCGCATGTAGATGTAAGCCATGGCCTCCTTTTTCTCTTCCTTCTCCTCCCCACCGCCATTCTCGCCGCGGAGCTCGACGCTGACAATCTTCTTCTTGTACTCGGAGCCCTCAAAGAAGTCGAGCTTGAGAATGTTGGCGTCCGTGAGGCCCGTCGCATAGATGCCGAGGACAGAGCCGCCCGCCTCGGAGATCATGCCCGGGTAGTCGGCAAACTGGACCCGGTGTCGGGTGTAGTCGTGCAGAATGGCCGGAGTGAACGTGTAGAGATCCTTGATCGCCTGGGATGGGTTGCCATTTCCTTGGACGACTGTGAAGAAGACCTTGGGCTCCATCTTGGGGGGATGTTAGTGATATGAGATGCTCAGAAGTTTGCTGAGGGTGAGATGAATGACTGACCAGAGTGCCTGTCAATGTTGTTAGCCTGTGGCCATCAGATACGATTGTGAGACTTACCATAGAAGAAGGCAGTATGCGGTCCACTCATCTTGAATGTGTTGATTTGGTGTTGGACAGAAGCAGGTTGTGTGCTATTGAGGCGATTCTGTGAGAGTTCGAAGTTAACCAAAGAAGAGTTGTGACTTCAGATTCGACGAAAGAAAAGCAGTCGAGAAGGATTCAATGCGCAAGAATCTAGCGTTCTTAATTACGCTTGGATCTCAAACGCGACTGGTGACTCAGTCATGCCTCCCACTCAAAACTTCTGATTGTTGATCTACCTAGTTTAAGGTAAGTGGTAAGGTAGGTAGGTACCAACAAAACCCAGCAGGAAGACTGATTTTCTGTGCTTCTCTGTGCTTCTCTGTGCTTCTCTTTGCTTCTCTCTGCGGGTTCTAGACAAACCTGTAAGACAAAGAAACGGGAAAAAAGTCGTTTGAGAACATAACAGGCAGGCAAGCAAGAACTGGTGTAAGGTGGCACAAAAATAACCGAAGAGTGAGGTAGAATCCCGGCCAGTCTCCGGACAACGATTCAGCGGCGCACCGGAGCTCTTATCGCTCTCCAGATTGAAAGATAAGGCGTGGAGTGAACAGCACCCCTGTTCCCCAGAGGCGGCCCGGCAGGCAGTCCGGGTGGAGCATTTATGGAGCCCGAGCAACGGATCAATATTCTTCAGCCCCCTAGCGTCAAATGATTTGGCGGCTGGTTCCCCCAGCTTCGCGACTGCCTTTGGAAATTTGAGAGCTCACGTCGAGCCTGGGCCATCAAATCCATTTAACCAAGCCGCGCGACCTTGAGCGATTGGGAACTACTGAGGCATCCCCATAACCAAGGCACGCGAAGACAACCGTATTTGTGACTTACTTTCGGTCTTTCAATTCCTTTTCATCACGAGCAGCCTTTTTCTCTTTCCATCATCTACGAGATACCCCTCCAACTCCAACGCGCGCCTTCGTCCGCAACCTCCACCTATCAGCCTCGCTGCGACACAACCCAACCTACAATACCCTCCCCTCCCACGCATGGGAACGAATCACGCGTCCCCCGAGGGCCATTGAAGCCGCCATGTCGGGCACCACAATTGACGATGTCGTGAAGCGACTCAGCAGTCCGGACACGGGTATGGAACGACCCCTCGTGCGATGCGATCCCTCGAACCTATAACCCCGCCGTGGTGTAGGCGCATCACTTTTCGTCATGGTCTTGCTGACATGTGCGTGGTACAGATGCAAGAGTCAAGTTGGATGCGGCGACGACCTTGCGCGACAGCTTAGATCACTACACTACAGGAAACATATATCCCCCCTTCCTGAAGCGAATGGTACCGATCTTCCTCGCCATCCTGAGAGGACCATGCATATTCCAGAGCCACTCCCCGGAGCAGGTGAGCTCCCCAGCATCGATATGGATAGTGATAGTGCGTCGCTGACAAGTTAACGACAGAAACTGCGAAACTGCATCCTCGAGGTCCTCAACCGATTGCCAGCGACAGCGTCCCCGACCGAACCCTTCGAACCCTACGCGGAAGAGGTTGTTGATCTGCTGATGCAACTGGTCCGGACGGACAATGAAGAGAATGCGACGCTCTGTGTCAAGATCATCTCGGATGTCATGCGTCATCAACACAAAGTCCTGCAGGGCAAGGTGCAGGCATTCTTGAACCTGATCCAGGAGCTTTTCGAGCAGATGGAGAAGGTCGTTCGGGAACAGCTGGACAACACGTCACTTTCGACTGCATCAAACTCTGGCGCACCATCTACGCCAGGCAGCTCCCAGACGAACTTCCAGTCGCCTAGACCAGGTTCTCCCGTAGCGTCGGTCACAGATCTCGGCCCGGATCCCCAACAACAGAATCGGTTGCTGCTGAAGGGCATGCAGTCTTTCAAAGTCCTCTCGGAATGTCCTATAATAGTGGTGTCAGTCTTCCAGGTCTATCGAAATACTGTTGCGTCCAACGTCAAGGCTTTCGTCCCTCTCATCAAGGGGTTCCTCTGCCTCCAAGCCAGCGCGCAGAAGCAGGCCCATGCCGATGCCAAGGCCAGGGGACAGATCTTCACGGGCGTGAGTCCGTTGATCAAGAATCGTGCTGCTTTTGGCGAATTCATTACAGCTCAGGTTAAGACGATGAGCTTTCTGGCTTACCTGCTGCGTCAATACTCTCAGCAGCTGACGGATTTCTTACCAACGCTTCCCGAGATTGTGGTTCGACTCCTGCAGGACTGCCCGAGAGAGAAGTCGAGTGCGCGAAAGGAGCTACTCGTTGCAATTAGGCATATCATCAACTTTAACTTCCGCAAGATTTTCTTGCCCAAGATTGATGAGCTCCTCGATGAGAAGACACTGATCGGCGACGGCCTCACGGTGTACGAGACGATGAGACCGCTGGCGTACAGTATGCTTGCCGATCTCATTCACCACGTTCGCGACAGTCTCACCCCAGAGCAAATTCGCAAGACGGTCGAGGTCTACACCAAAAATCTCCAGGATAACTTCCCAGGAACGAGTTTCCAGACCATGAGCGCCAAACTCCTCCTTAACATGGCAGAATGCATCGCCAAGATGCCAAACAAGGTCGACGCGCGGCACTATCTGATCATGATCCTTAACGCTATTGGCGACAAGTTCGTGGCCATGAACAGACAATATCCAAACGCAGTGAAGCTCTCGAAACTATACGCCCAGCAAGCCCTGGACGGAACCCAGGATAGCTACCTTGCGGATAAGGATCATCCGCCTGACTGGGATGAGACCGACATCTTCACTGCTATGCCGATCAAGACATCAAACCCAAGGGACAGAGGCGCAGACCCCGTTGTGGACAACAAGTTCCTGTTCAAGAATCTGATGAACGGCTTGAAGAACACTTTCTATCAGCTGAGAACATGCAATGTCAACAACGTCATTGACGTGCAAAATGCCCCGGCACACTGGCAGGATGTTGCCTATGGTTTCACAGCAGAGGAGGTCAACGTCGTCGTGAAGCTGTTCAGAGAGGGCGCCTACGTTTTCCGCTACTACGAAATTGAGAAGCCCGCGACCGAGTCTCAGTACATGTCACCCGTAGAGTACATGGCCAACTTTTACATGGTGTCAAGCAGCAAGGAGGAGAAGGAACTTCTTGAGACGTTTGCAACTGTTTTCCATTGCATTGACCCGGCGACATTTCATGAAGTCTTCCAGCAAGAGATCCCTCACCTATACGACATGATATTTGAGCACACGGGATTGCTACACATCCCCCAATTCTTCCTTGCGAGTGAAGCTACCTCACCAAGCTTTTGCGGCATGTTGCTGCGCTTCTTGATGGAGAGAATTGACCAAGTTGGCTCTGCGGATGTCAAGAAATCGTCAATTTTGCTCAGGTTATTCAAGTTGGCCTTCATGGCAGTCACGCTTTTCGCCAACCAAAACGAACAGGTCCTGCTTCCTCACGTCGTGGACATCGTCACCAAGTCAATTGAACTGTCGACAAAAGCCGAGGAGCCCATGAATTACTTTCTGCTTCTTCGATCGTTGTTCAGAAGCATCGGCGGCGGCAAGTTTGAGCATCTCTACAAGCAGATTCTGCCTCTGCTTGAAATGCTGCTGGATGTGCTCAACAACCTGCTCATGGCAGCAAGAAAACCTGCCGAGCGGGATCTCTACGTAGAGCTGTGCTTGACGGTGCCGGCACGTCTCAGCAACCTGCTGCCCCATCTCAGCTTCCTGATGCGTCCACTAGTAGTCGCCTTGCGCGCCAACACAGATCTAGTTGGCCAAGGACTGCGGACTCTGGAGCTCTGTGTCGATAACCTGACCGCCGACTACCTGGACCCTATCATGGCTCCGGTTATTGACGAGTTGATGACGGCGCTGTTCGACCATCTTAAACCCCATCCCTACAGTCACTTCCACGCTCACACGACGATGCGTATCCTAGGAAAGCTTGGAGGCCGTAACCGAAAGTTCATGACTGACGCGCAACCCCTCAACTATAAGGACTACGCCGACGACCCGACAAGCTTTGATCTCCGCTTGATTGGCTCCAAAAAAGAAAGAGCTTTCCCTGCAGAGACGGGTGTCGACTTCGCCATCAGAAAATTGATGGAACAGCCAAAGGCCGGCAAGGGAAATCAGTCGCGTCAATATGATGGGTACTACAAGAAGCAGTCCTTCCACTTCATCAAGTCCCAGCTGAAGATGCGGATCGGCTTCGAGAACTTGCCCGACGACTTGCCCCGACTTCTGCGCCTCCAGGCTCAAGACCTAGCCGCCCGAAAAATCGACTTTGACTTCTCTGTGTTTGAAACACACGACAGAGAGCGATCCATTCCTAAGAAGGATGAGCAAGATGACCTTGTCAAGCGTTTGCTCAAGGCAGTCATGTTCGCTGAGTCTTTGCCTGATTTCAAGGAAGAAGCGCAGGCATTCCTCATGAATCTCTGCAAACATTTTACGATCATCGAGGTCGGCCGAGCCTTGGTCGACGTCAAGCGAGCTTACAACGCATTCGATCCCAATGCCGGAGAAGGCCCACTCTTTATTGATACCCGGGTGCTCTCTGATGCCATTGTGGAATCATTGGCATCGGATCATCCAGAAGTGCGGGAATCTGCGCAGCGCGCGATACGAGAGGTGTATGACTCTGCTGTCACAATCATGGGCAACGAGCAGAATGTTGCTAGGCTACCCTTATTTAACAACTTGAGCACCACATTCTGCCACGGCTGCTACGAAGAGGAGTGGTTCACCAAAACGGGTGGCTCTCTCGGGATCAACTTCCTCCTCAACGAGCTTGACCTTGGTGACCAGTGGGTCGCGGGAAAGCAGATAGAGTTCATTCGCTCCCTTATGTACGTCATCAAAGACATGCCCCAGGATCTCCCTGAGAAGACCAGAAGATCTGCCCAGGTCACCTTGGAGACTTTGTTGCAAAGAATCACAAAGAACATCAAGAAGGAGGATGCCATGCCACAACAAAACCCGGGTCAGCCGCCACAACAGAGGTCCCGCCTCGCACAGATTTGCATGCAGTTCAACACGGAGTTGGCGCACATGAATCGTCACGTTCGCGAGACTGCGAAGCGATCACTCGAACTCATCGCCAAGGCGGCCAACTGTGCCGTTTGGGAGTTGATTGAACCCTACAAGGAGCGATTCCTTCAACCGATCTACTCTAAACCCCTTCGCGCCTTGCCGTTCCCCATCCAGATCGGCTACATCGACGCAATGACTTACCACATGACCTTGCGGAAGGAATGGGTTACTTTCGACGACAACCTGACCAGATTACTTATGGAGTCTTTGGCCTTGGCTGATGCAAGCGATGAGTCTCTGGCCAACAAGCCAGGAGAGTTTAGGACGCATGAGTATATTGTCAATCTCAGGGTAGCGTGTATCAACATCCTCAGCACCGCCACCAGTTTCGAAGAGTTTGCGCCGCTCAAGCAAGGCAGCCATCCCACTCGTTCCAAGATTGTCTCGGTGTTTTTCAAGTGCCTGTACTCGGACTCGAAGGCCACAATCGACGCGGCAAACAGTGCCCTCAAGAATACCCTCGAGGCCCATCAGAAGCTTCCGAAGGACCTGCTCCAGGGTGGCTTGAGACCGGTTCTTGCCAGTCTTCAAGACCCTAAGAAGCTCACGACCCATGGCTTGGACAACCTCGGTCGACTGTTGAAGCTGCTCACTACGTACTTCAAAGTCGAAATCGGAGCGCGCCTGCTCGACCATGTCAAGGTGCTTGCAGAGCCCAGCAGCCTCCAACAGCTCTCCTTCACCTTCTTTGAGCAGAACGCTCCGATGAAGGTGATTGCTGCTGTCTTCAATATCTTTCACCTTTTGCCGCCACAGGCCGAGGGCTTCAAGCAACGTCTCATTGATCTGGCATTGGAGCTGGAGGAAAAGCTGCGCCGGACCCATGAAAGCCCCTTCCGAGCACCTTTATATAAGTTCATCAACCGATACCCCAACGAGGTTTGGAACTTCATTCTGCCGAAGCTTGAAGATCTCAAGTATGGACGCTTCATCTCACAAGTGATCCGCAACCCGGAGAGCGGCCCCCTCAGAGAAACTGTGTCTTCCAACGTTCAGGCCCTGATTGACTTCTGCAACACCCTTATTTCGCAAAACAAGGACACCAAGCTCGTTGCCGTTGTCAATGCCGTTCACATTCTTTACTCCCTCACTCTGTCGCCTGGAACAGACACTTGGCTGGAGAAGAAGGAGCATCTGACCTGGTTGAAGCAAGTCGGCAAAGAATTGGAGAAGCAGATGCGGGCCCATACACTTGCGCCCAATCTGAGACTTCCGGCGTGCCAGGCGTCAGACCAGTTGATGTCAATCTTCATCAAGTCTTTGGAACGCAGCCCCAAAGACCTTGAGTCGCTCTTCAGCCTGGTGGACTCGGTCACGATTGACGACTTCCGTGCCTCACAGCCTCTGATCGCTTACATCTACAAAAACATCGTCAGCAGCGACTCGCCTGAGTTCTGGAAGGTGACGATTCTCAGATGTCTTGACGCCTACCCCCAAAAGAACGTTTCTCAGAAAATGAAGTGTTTCTTGTTGCACTACATTGTCAACCCGATCGTTGCCATGGATGTGCAGCGCCACTGGAACCAGCCGCCGCAGACTAAGGGTCGCTTCATGGACAAGACCATCATCGATGCTGTCAACACGAAGATATGGAAGATGCACCAAGACACCAGCCAGCATGACACTGACGATCTCATGCAGCCGGGTATCGATCACACCAAGTTCGAGGTTCTCCAGCTGTCGGCTATGCTGGTGAAGTACCACTCCGTCATTTTCCAAGAGGCCCGAAAGGATATCATTAAGAGTTGCTGGACCTTTATCCGACTGGACGATGTCATCAACAAGCACGCTGCTTACGTTGTGATCGGCTACTTCATCGCGCTATATGAGACGCCGGTGAAGATCGTCACCCAGGTGTACCTCTCACTATTGAGAGCAAACCAGAACGAGGGACGGGCCTTGGTCACACAGGCTCTAGAGCTAATAGCTCCCGTTCTTCCCAAACGCCTCGGCACACAACCCCATGATCGCAACGCCGGATGGGCGCTGGCTCCTAGAAAGATCCTCGCCGATGAAGGCCAAAACGTTCAGCAAATGACCAGCATCTTCCACTTCTTGGTTAGACATCCTAACCTGTTTTACGAGTCGAGAGACAAGTACGCTATGCTTATCATCTCGTCTCTGAGGAAAGTTGCTGCGCCACCCAACCCTTCGAACGAGTCTAAGAAGCTCGCTCTGAATATGATGTGGCTCATTTGGCTGTGGGAGCAACGGCGTGTTGACGGCAAGGGAGACGCAGTGTCTCGTTCCATCTCCGAGTCACCGACATCTAAGAAGCGCAAGTTGGACAACGGCGACCAGCCCATGTCGTCACCTCCTACCGCCAGGCTAAACCTGGAACGTGGAGAGTATGCCATCCCGCCAATTGCGCGCCAGAGAATGATCAAGTACCTGGTGGAGTTCATTGCCCAACTGAATGAGCGGTATCAATTGCCGTCCACAAAGGCAAGAGACAATGCTTCCACAAACGGTCCCGCCATGCCGCCCACGTCTACCGAGTTGTGCAAGAAGGCCATGAGTCTGTTTTACAACCTTGTTCAACCCCAATACTGGGGTGATATGGACATTGATCTCTATCCCAACGTCACCGACGTGGTTCTGGCTAGCGACAAGACTCAGAACATCCTCTCAGCGGATCCCTCTGACGAGAAGTTTGATGAGAAGTTCATCACAAACATCATCAATACTCTTCAGGTTGTTCGCATCATCTTGAATTCCAAGTCAGATGAATGGATTGCCAAGAACATGACGTCGGTCCAGAAAGTCCTTGATAAGTGTCTTAAAAGCGAGAACCCCGAGCTGCAGGATTGCTTACACCTTGCCGATAAGAAGTACGATGATGACCGCGATTTGAAGGCAATCATCCAGAGAGTACTCGATGCTGTTCCTGAGGACGTGCCGATGGAGGATGCCGACGGTGAGGGTGAGACGGAGTCACAAAACTCTGAGATTATCAACTCTCTGTCATCGATTGCCGGCGAGGCTATGGCAGCAGGACACTATGGATCTGGAGTCAATATTCTGTGGTCCTTGGGCAACCGCAAGCCCTCCGTCATTGACCAGCACATTGCAGTCCTCATGAAGGCCCTGCAGAGCAAGTTGGCGCGCGAACATGTCCAGCATTACACGGCCGTCGCCAACCACCAGGCCGGGCAGCCTCGAACCCAGGATGCAAACACGCCAACGGGCGAAATGTCTGCGTACGACCTTGAGGTTTCAACTGCTCTCATGACCAAGGCTATCCAGGTCGTTGCGCTGCGAATGGAAGTTCTGGGTGATAACCGACGACCGTTCCTCAGTGTTCTTGCGACACTGGTAGAGAAGTCTATGCACATTCCTCTTTGTGAGGAGATCCTCAACATGGTGGAAGGCTGGGTGTTCCGTTCCGAAGGCACCTGGCCTACCCTCAAGGAAAAGACTGCAGTCCTCCACAAGATGCTATCCTTTGAGCATCGTCAAGACTCCACCATGTTGACGAAATTCCTCGAACTTGTCATTCGCATCTACGAGGATCCCAAGATCACCCGCACCGAGTTGACTGTTCGCATGGAGCATGCGTTCCTGATCGGCACACGCGCTCAGGACGTGGACATGCGCAACCGCTTCATGGCCATCTTCGACAAGAGTCTTTCAAAGACTGCCAGTGCCCGCCTTGCCTATGTTCTCACCTCTCAGAATTGGGACACTCTGGCTGACAGCTTCTGGCTAGCGCAAGCATCGCACCTTCTCCTTGGCGCAGTCGAACTGAACAACCCGATTCAGCTGCATCACGAAGACTTCAAGACAATGCCACTCACTCAGCTTTTCTCGATCCACGCCAAAGACAACAGAGACCCCACCAGCATGTCGGACGATAAGCTTGACACTTTGGTAACTGCCCACCGACGTTTCATGAGCGAGCTTGGTGAGGTCAAGGTTCGAGATCTGATTGAGCCTCTTGTCCAACTGCAGCATGTCGACTCTACCCTTGCTCACCAGCTTTGGTCTGCCTTGTTCCCCATTTACTGGTCTGCGACGATGAAGGAAGAACGCACCGACCTCGAACGTGGCATGGTTGCCCTCCTCACCAAGGACTATCACAGCCGCCAGATCGACAAGCGACCGAATGTGGTCCAGTCTCTTCTAGAGGGTGCAGCCAAGGCCTGGCCTGATTGCAAGATCCCGCCGCACGTTCTCAAGTACGAGGCAAAGACTTACGATTCGTGGTACACCGCACTCGTCCAGCTTGAGAACGCGGCCATCAAGCCAGAGATCGAGTCGGCAACTGTTCGCGAGAGCAACCTTGATGCACTTGTTGAGTTGTATGCTTCTCTACAAGAAGACGACCTGTTTTACGGCACGTGGCGCAGACGATGCCAATTTGTGGAGACGAATGCTGCATTGTCTTATGAGCAAAATGGAATGTGGGACAAGGCTCAAAAAATGTATGAGGCCGCTCAGATCAAGGCTCGGACGGGTGTCATTCCCTTCTCTCAAGGGGAATACGTATTGTGGGAAGACCACTGGGTTTTGTGCGCGCAGAAGCTGCAGCAATGGGAGATTCTCCAAGATTTCGCCAAGCACGAGAACTTCCAGGACTTGCTTCTGGAATGCGCTTGGAGGAACAACACAGAGATGTGGCAGACACAGGAACATCGCGAGGCGCTGGACAACCTCATCAAGGGCGTTATGGACGCACCGACGCCTCGACGTGCCTTCTTCCAGGCCTTCATGTCGCTTCTCAAGTTTTACAACAAGCAAGAGACGCCCCAGGACTTTGCCAAGTCGTGTGACGAGGCCATTCAACTCTCTATACGGAAGTGGCATCAGCTGCCGAAGCAGCTGACCAAGGCACATATTCCTCTGCTGCAGAACTTCCAGCAATTGGTCGAGCTCCACGACGCGAGCGTGATCTGCAACAGCTTGGCCAGCACCAACCAGTCCAACTTGGATGTCAAGTCTGGAGAACTCAAGCTCCTGCTCGGTGCATGGCGCGATCGTCTGCCCAACGTCTGGGACGATATCACTGCCTGGCAAGATTTGGTGACTTGGCGCCAGCACATCTTTGGCCTCATCAATCAGACCTACCTCCAGCTTCTCCCTCAAGGAGGCGGACAGAATGCCAGTGGTGCCTCATTTGCCTACCGTGGATACCACGAGACTGCCTGGATCATCAATCGCTTCGCACACGTCGCTCGTAAACACAGCCTGCCGGAGGTTTGCATTACACAACTGAGCAGAATCTACACGCTTCCTAATATCGAGATTCAAGAAGCCTTTCTCAAGTTGCGGGAGCAGGCCAAGTGCCACTATGAGAACCCAGAGGAGCTTACGAGCGGATTGGACGTGATCAACAATACCAATCTCAACTATTTCAACCCGCCTCAGAAAGCTGAGTTCTACACCTTGAAGGGCATGTTCCTCGAGAAGCTCAAGCAGAAGGAAGAGGCGGACTCTGCCTACGGCACAGCCCTGTACTTTGACATTACCGCCGCAAAAGCCTGGGCTGAATGGGGCTATTTCAACGAGCGCAAATACAAGGAGGACCCAACTGATATTAACTCGGCGCGCCAAGCACTGACGTCGTACCTGCAAGCTGCCGGTAGTTACAAGAACGCGAAGTCCCGCAAGCTCATTGCTCGCATCTTGTGGCTGCTCAGTCTGGACGATGCGAACGGCTCTATTGCAGCTGGTTTTGATGACTTCAAGGGCGAGACTCCTGTCTGGTACTGGATCACCTACATTCCTCAGCTCATCACTGGTCTTGGCCACAAGGAAGCACCGAGGGTCCATCAGATCCTGGTCAAGATCGCCAGGTCCTATCCTCAAGCATTGTACTTCCAGCTGCGAACCAACAGGGAAGACATGCTTGTCATCAAGAAGAACCAGGAAGCCAAGGAGAAGGCCCGCCAGCGTGCCCAGTCGACAGTGTCCAACGGCAAGCCTAGCGCTTCGCCTCAACAGCCCAAGCAAGAAGGTGTCCCGAAGCCGGATGCTTCTGGTTCAAGGCCTGGCACTGCGAGTGGCGGCGACGCGAATGCCTCTGTTAAGACCGAGGCAAATGACGCCACTGGCACCCCGGCTGCTCAGGCCAATGGCACCGCTGCTGGCGCAGACCAATCAACCGTTGGCCAGAAGAAGCCTCCATGGGAACTTACCGAGGAGATTATGAGTGCTCTGAAGACCGCTTTCCCTCTACTCGCGTTATCGATGGAGACCATGGTAGACCAAATCCAGAAGCACTTCAAGTGCCCTCCCGATGAAGATGCGTACCGTCTTATCGTTGCTCTGCTCAATGACGCGCTAGCGTACGTCAGCCGCATGCCTTCATCATTCGCCAAGGATGTCAAGCTTCCCTCCGCCACGGAGACCAACATTACTCGCTTCGCCGAGACGATTCTTCCAGCTCACATCAAGAAGTCGTTCGAGGCCGATTTCGTTACTGTCAAACCGACAATGTACGAGTACATCCATAAGCTCCGACGCTGGCGAAATAAGTTTGAGGAGAAACTGGATCGTAGAACGACCCGCGTCTCTCTGGAAGCATTCTCGCCGCACCTCTCCGAATTCCGTTACCAGAGGTTCGATGATGTCGAGATCCCTGGCCAGTACTTGCAGCACAAGGACAAGAATCAAGATTTCATCCGCATTGAGCGCTTCCTGCCCAATGTTGACCTGGTACGGTCGATCAGTGCCTCGTACCGTCGTCTCCAGATGCGCGGTCACGATGGAAGCATTCACTCGTGGGCTGTTCAGCATCCGGCAGCGAGACACTGCCGCCGTGAGGAGCGCATCCTGCAGCTCTTCAGACAACTTAATCAGACTCTGGGCAGAAGAAAGGAGAGTCGTCGCCGAGACCTCCAGTTCACTCTGCCATTGATGGTTCCTCTGGCACCTCACATTCGTATTGTGCAGGAAGATACTTCTTACATCACCCTCCAGAGCGTTTATGAGGACCACTGCCGACGCCACGGCATGTCCAAGGACGATCCTGTGCTGTTCACCATGGAGAAGTTGCGCGGCGCTCTTGACACGAAGAACTCGGTAAGTAATGTCCTTGGGAAGCAAATGACAGAGCCTAACGATTCGCTACAGAAACATGCTGAGCAGAGCGCAACCGCTCGACTCGAGGTGTTCCACGCCATCCAGGAGAAGTGGGTGCCACAAAACTTGGCCCTGGACTATTTCCAGAAGGCTTTCCCCGACTTTACCGAGTTCTGGCTGTTCCGCAGACAATTCTCGTACCAGCTTGCGTCGCTCACTTTTATGACGTACATTTTGTACATGCACAATCGTTACCCGCAAAAGATCAATATTGCTCGTGGATCCGGCAACATCTGGGGTTCGGAGCTCATGGCGTACATGAGTGCCGCGAAGCCCTTCTTTCACAACCCGGAGCCGGTGCCGTTCCGTCTTACGCCCAACCTCCAGACGCTCATGGGGCCATTGGCGACGGAAGGTATCTTTAGCTGCGCTCTCATGGCGATTGCGCGCTGCCTCACGGAGCCCGAGTACGAGCTCGAGCACGCCCTTACGCTCTTTGTGCGCGATGAGATGATTTTCTGGTTCACGAGCTCCCACCGGACGGTGCAAATGACGGAGAACCAGCTCCGCGAATCAGTGCAAGTGAACAGCGACTCAGTGGTCAAACGGGCTGTGAGCCTGGCACAGAGCCCCGTCGGTAATTTGCCTGCCAACCAGACGGTCATTGACCTCGTCGCGAAGGCCGTCAACCCTATGAACCTGGCGCAGTGCGATGCGCTGTGGATGCCGTACTTGTAAGGAGATACGCGAGGAGGATAAGAAGATCACAGATGGATTGGGGGGGATACGTGTGTTTGTCTCAGGAGGCTTCCTGCTGTATGATTCTAGCAAGGCGTTTTGGGATGCAAAAGAGGTTCAGAAGCCCAAAAGGCATACATGATTATTCGGAGGGAGAACAAGGGGGGAAATGAATGGTCAGAGATGATGAGTTCTGTTGTACTTGTACGGCCGTCTAGCATTGAAGGTCTCCTTCACATTAGCTAGCTGCAGCTATCGATGTTGGGGCAAAATACAGCTTCATGATAATCAGATTGTGGTGTTCACAAAGATATCGATGGAAGTTCAATTTGCGTGTTTTTAAACTTTGCGCGGTGGCACAGGACGGCTGAAGGGAGTTAACGAATCGAGCGTGAACCTTGGGACGTTGAGTTTCGGGAGATTGGTCGAACGCCGCGCGTGGGGAGAGCTGGGGTCGACCCGGCTCGCTAGCCGAGACCCTTGCCCAAGCCTCCCTGACGCCGACACCAAGGCACCAGTAGCCCGAACTCGCTTGGGAACTTCTTGCCACCCCTTTCTCTCCCTTCCTTTGTAGGTACCTACAATGTATGGTCCAGACTTCAGGGACTACGTACCCCTATCCACTCACTCACCGTGGAGAGCCACCCTGCGAGTCGGGTACGCCCTTGGCCTTATCAACAAGTATTCTTCAGCTTCCTTATCGGGGCACTCACACAACTCCACGTTCAAAGATGGATGACGATTTGTAATCCTGGGGTGAGGAACCGCCCGGCGGGGGGGGGACTGGGGGCAAGCGGCGGACACGGAGGTGTCACTTTCTACTCGCGGTTCTCGGTATCTATTTGCCTACCTACTTCTCAACACTTCTTATCTCTCGAGTTCTATCCCCTCTTCCCCTCTTGGCTTCTGGTTCAAAGTCTTGCTGGCGAATTCACCGGCTTCTGTGTGCCTCTTTTAAACTCAATCATCATCAATCATCAACATTGAGTTCTTCAGCGCAGATACTCCGTGGGATCGTATAAACCTTATCTACAGCGAGGCACGCGACAGCTAGCAACATCACCATTACGATCTCATCGCCAGACCGACGCCAATCATCATGTCCGCCGTCGCCATGGACAACTCGTCCAAGAAGGCGCCCTTGAGCCTGGAGCATCACTTCTCCGAGGTCACCAAGAGGCGGGAGCCTAGCAAGATGAAGGAGTATTACAAGTACTTTGAGATTCCTGGTATTGGGAACATAGCTGGAGGTTAGTATCAAAAAGATATTCAAGTTCAACCCCTGTACTCCCTCAACTCTGCATCTCAATTCAACCCAAGCTTTTTTTTGTTCCATCTCTCTCTCTCTCTGTCTTTTTCTTCTCAATGGTGGTTGCAAGGCATCCATGGGGTTGGTTTGGACGGGACATTCTGTTCCTCTTTTCCCGCGGGACGGGAAGAATGCCGCAATATATGCCGTAATGTGCACCTTGCGTTGCGTGCTCACCGTTACATCTGTGCGGGAACGCACGACAACGCTCCAATGATATTCGCAATTCCGATCTCGGCCAAATAGGTTCCAGGGGACAAGAGCATTAGGTGCTGACACTTTTCGAAACCTTGCCTACAGGCCTTCCGCATTCGAGCCTTTTCCCTTTCGATACCCTCGAAGCGCAAGCGGCGAAGCCCGAAAGATGGGAGCCTTCTCCGATCCCCGATGACGGCACCACGGGCACGGGCACGGGCACGGGCACGGGCACCACCACCACCACGCTCCCGATCCGGAGCACCGCGGGCGCGGACCGGGATAAAGGAAAGGATGTCAAGGCGTCCCGGCACGTCACCGTCCCCGGCACCGCCGATGACAGCGACCCGCTCCGACGCATCGACGTCGCGACCGCTCTGCAGTACGGCACGGCCGAGGGGTATCCGCCCCTGCGGTCCTTCGTCCGCCAATTCACGCGGGACCACCTCCACCCGAACGTCCCGTACCTCGGCGGGCCCGAGGTGATCCTCAGCTGCGGCGCGACCGATGGCTTCGCCAAGACGCTGGAGCTCATCACGAATCCCTGGAGCCCCACCCGGGACGCGCTCGTGGATCGCCCGGGTATGCTGTGCGAGGTCTTTGTGTACAGCCAGGTCCTGTCGCAGGTGCTGCCGCGGGGGGTGCAGGTCGTGCCGGTCGAGATGGACGACGGCGGTATGATTGCCAACGGACCTGGCGGTTTGGAGGAGGTTCTGGCCGGCTGGGATGAGAAGAATGGCAAGAGGCCGCATTTCATGTACAGTGTGACGTGAGTGTTCATTTTTCCGTTACCCTTTCTCTATTTCCCTTTTTGGGGTTGAATCGCTGCTCTGAAAGGGTAAGTAAGACACAGCATAGCTAACACGTGGCGGGGGTGCTTGTAGGATGGGCCACAACCCGACGAGCGGAATTGTGTCCGTTGAAAGACGCAAGGAGATTTATGCCATCGCCAGCAAGTACGATGTCATCATTGTCGAGGACGACCCGTACTGGTACTTGCAGTACCCTTCTGCGGTCGTGGGGGAGGCCAAGTCCCGAGGCCTGGAGGTTCCTCCTACGCCGACTTACAAGCCCATCAAGTCTTCCGGCTACCAGTATCTGGACTCGTTGACCCCTTCATTCCTCAGCGTCGACACCGACGGCAGGGTCATCCGCATCGACACTTTTTCCAAGACCATCGCGCCGGGATGCCGCATGGGCTGGATCACGGCGCAGCCGGCCGTGATTGAGCGTCTACTGAGGTATGAACTTGATCTAGCCACACTGTCGCACTCATTGAACGATTCCCGCGTGTCCCTTCGAAACTAACACTCTCTTTTCTCAGACTCACCGAGGTCACCACGCAGCAGCCTTCCGGCTTCGTGCAATCCACCGTGGCGGAGCTCATCATGGGCGAGCAGCCCGCCGCCGCCCGCTCCGCCTTCGCCGCCCTCACCTCGCGCCAGAAGCAGACCTTTGAGGGCTGGAAGATGGATGGCTGGGTCCGCTGGCTCTCTGGTCTCCGCGGCGTCTACGAGCGCCGCATGAACCGCATGTGCACCATCCTCGACGAAGGCTCCATCCAGCTGAAGCAGTCGACCCCGCGCAGCGCCGACGACGCCGACTGGGGCGTCGTGAGCAAGACGCAGCTGTACGAGTTCGCGTGGCCGCGGGGCGGCATGTTCATCTGGCTCAAGCTCCGCCTCGAGACGCACCCCTTGTGGATGGCGACGGGCGGCGAGAAGATTCCCCTACTCGACGGCGAGAGGCTGTCGACGGCGCTCATGTTCCTTGCGACCAAGCAGCCGTACCGCGTACTTGTTACTCCTGGGCTCATCTTTAGTGCTACGCCGGCGATCCGGGCTGAGAGGGGATGGGCTTACTACCGGCTGTGTTTTGCGGCCGAGACGGAGGAGAATGTAGACCTGTGCGCCCAACGGTTGGCGGATGCGATTCAGAGGTTCTGGAGGATCAAGAAGGTGGAGGAGATTGAGGAATTGCTTGGGGATTTTTTCCTGGCTCAGGGTGAGGAAGAGGGACTTGAGGGGTTGGGCAACTTGGGTAGTCTGATGGGATGCTGAGTGAGTGAGGGCTTTCCTTCTTAGATACGAACGATGAACGAAGTTGACGAAGGACAAATCGTTTGCACAATCATGGGTCACATCCGAATTGCGCACCATGGAGTGTAGAAAACTTTTTGTAGCTGCCTTACAGTCACTACGTAAAAGAGAGAAAAAGTACAAAAACAAAAGAGGAAAGTCATAATCACGTGGAATAGAGTCGTCACGGTCCAGGGCAGACCAAATACACCTAGACTTTTTTGTGTGTGTGAATTCAAGGGAATCATTTGTCCATTGATGAATTGAGGTCAACATTTCCTAGTTGCCATTACGCCTCAAGCACAAACCATGCTAAAATGTAGCCCCGTCCGATTCAGAACCCTGCATTTCCACCACCGTCGTCAGACACCCGTCAGAGAGAAATTTGCTTATTTCTTCTGAGCAGCCTCCTTGGCGAATACCGAGGCGTAGGGGTTCAGGCGGAGCATGACCTGCTTGTTCTTGAGGGGGTTCTTCTTCTGGACCGCGGAGCGGCGGGTGACGGCGTAACCCTTGGGCTCGTTCAGGGCGGACTGGGTTTCCGAGCTGTTGATCAGACGGGTCAGGTCGCTCTGGGAGACGATGTTGGAGGGCAGAAGGAAGTCCTTCTTGAGGGCGGAGGGCTGGGTGGTGGTGCCGTAGATGGTGTCCAGGGACTTGAAGGCGGCGGAGGTCCAGATGACGAAGCGGCCGAGGTGGCCACCGGGGGCGAGCTGGAGGAGGTTGAGGGCGGTGACGGGGGAGGTCTCGACACCGGGGACGTTGCGGAACGCGGTGACGAGCTCCTTGCCGTCGACCTCGGGGTCGTAGATGACCAAGGGGCCGCGGCGCTGGCGGTGGCGGCGGCCACGAAGCTTACCCTTACCGGCGCGGAGCTTCTTGGACTTCTTGACCTTCTCGACGTCATCGGCGGCGCCGACGGTCTTCAGGAGAGAGATGGCAGCAGAGGTGCGGGCGACGGCGGCGTTCTCGAAGAGAGCAGAGTCGACGACCAGGGGGACCTCGGGGACGTTGGAGACCTGGTGACCGCGGGCCTGGAGGAGGGGGGCAACGCCGGAGGCGGCGATGGCGGAAACGGTAGCGTAACGTCTGTAAAATACGCATGTTAGGAACGCTGCTCTTTGGATCATATCAACGGACCCCCCGCAGTGGGGGGAAAGGTATTCAGAGGGGGGAAAAAATCTCACCTCTGGCCCTGGTTGACCTTGACGTGCCACTTGCGCCAGGTCTTGGTAGGGGCGAACATGCGACCGGAACGGCACATGTTACCGAAGGCGGCCTGACCGGCACGGTGAGTACCACCACCGGAGACACGGGGGATACGGGCAACAGCGCGACCTGTGGTGTTTCTGTCAGCACAATTATTCACTTCTGACAGTGACCTCTTCCGTAGAGTCCTCTCTCTTCTAGCCGTTGCGGATCCTGCAATTCGTCGAGAAAGTTTTCGCTTGGTTCCCTCGGGCATCCACCTTGTGGCAAGTGTGTCGTAACTCCCTTCCCAGATGTCTGCTCGAGGTCCCGTTCGCGTCCCTTCCCCGATGAATTTTGGTCGTCCCGCTCCAACTAGAAGAAAGATTTCCCTGCTCGCATGCCTCGCTCCGGATAGGTGTCGACTAACCAGTTCCCCAAGACTCGGCAGAGGTCTGGTGACCGGCCTTCTCGCTGACGGAGTAGGGCTGGCGCTTGTTCTTGGCCAGGCCCTTGTGAACCTCCTGGACGATATCGGGACGGATAGGGCTCAGGAAGACAGCCGGCAGGGTGTGGGTGCTGCCGGAGGACTTGCCATCCTTGCCGATGATGGTGACGGTAGGTCTCGAAGCCATTGTGTTGATCGTTGATTGACCCTGCGAAGGAGAAAAAAGACAAACGGTTAGTTGTTGGTAATGGACAAGGAAAGAAATTGAGATGCCGGGACGCCTTGCTTGAATATGGAGAATTCCGATTTTTTCGTCCAAGCAAGTAATAGGAACAAATCGAGCTTACCTGGGACAACGGTGGGCTTCAGTGGCTGCTGGTTAGTGACGGGGTTGAAGTTTGCACTTTGGCTTCGCGATCAATTTCACACGACAATGTGAGAAAAAAATTGGTGTGGGCGGCGGAGACCCTAGGTACCTAGGTACCCAGGTGCCACTTAGCGAAGCCCGGCTCGAATCACGTGAGCTTCCAGAGCCACAGTGCTTGTTAAATTGACTCTGACACAGTACATGCCCCACTTCCCATGAACCAATACCTAGTACTTCCGGCGCGGGAGGTTCACATTTCTCCAGACCTCGGAAAAGTTGGTATTATCGATGTCGCATCATTAAATGCAACTCCACTTGACGAGGTATCGAAGAATAGGTTTGTACAGATATACTCGGTTGCTCCATAGTATTTTCCTCTGGTTTCTTCTCTATACCTTCATCGTAGTATTTACAAGACCAAGAAGGGCGGCAGAGATAACAGCGACGAAATGAGTATCTACCTAATGTGAGGTATTCTACGCTGGAGACTGCACCAAGACATTTTCGCGCGCCTCCCTGGCGGTGGCCGATCGACTAGAGCTCATCAACTATTGCAAGACAACAGAACTCATTTCGACTTTCAGCTTTGTTTCTGTTTGGTTCACCATGAAATATTTCACGGGTAGAACCAAATCAGACAGCTTAGATCTCAGGCACCCGCCCGTAACGGCTTTTCCTTCCCATTGACAAGGAAAAGATTTCAGCAATTCATGCGTCTGGTCACGGTCCGCGATGCCGAGCATCGCTATCGTGCCTGTTCACAGCTTCCGCAGGCAGGAAAGTCAGGAGTTGGTCTAATGATCAGGTGCTTACTTGGACTATAAGTGTCTGACCGGCACACTAGGTGAGAGCGGAAAGTGGCAGTGTCTTTCTTACAAAGCATGTCACTTTGCAACATTTCATAAAGCTCTGGGAACTGATTTTGACTGACAACAACACCCACAATATCTCATAATCTCATTCATTTCAATTGATCCCTATGACCTAATCAGCAGTAAGTTGCATGCAGCAAGAAAAAGACTTCATGAGTGAAAGCGCATCATTGCCACACACCAAGTCGGCACAACCCAAGGGCAAGCCGCAACGACAGTATCTCTTTGACACAATTTACCATGTTCAAACAGACAATTTCTTCAGTGAAGAAAAAAGATTAGGCCCTAACCAGGATTCGAACCTGGGACCTCTCCCAGCCACAGTAGTGGAAACTACCCTAAGGGAGAATCATACCGCTAGACCATCAGGGCTGATAAGGTATTTGTTCGTTGGTGAAGGTCAGCTGAGTATTTGCATCCATATTCCTCTTCTCTTCTCTCTTGATCTTTAGACTTTTAGTTCAAGAATCAAGAACCAAATTCATGTCTTTCTCTGCCTCTCCGTGTGTGTGTGTGTGTGTGACTGTTGCAATTCGCACATCAAGAGTTTGTACCGTGTCGAGGCTCACAAGTAATTTCACTTTTGATTTTCCGCCAGTGAGGAAGAAGAGCAGCCGGATCTGATTAGATGGACTGCAGAATGCAGTTGCTTTCCGAAGCCATGCTATCAGATACGGCGCAAAGATCCCTGTTAACCGCTCCAGAGATAAGGTAAAACGCTACAGGTCCTGTGTCGCAATCGACCTGGATCTTTTGCTCAGAGTCGGCATCCGAGCCTATTCTTTATACCCGAGCTCACCTACGGATGCTTTTACGCTAGACTTGTCTTCCCTCACAAGCCCTCCTGATTTCGTACATGTAGTTGAAAAAGCGGGAAAGACTGAACCAATAGACGCAAGATCAAGCTTCTGGGATTACACTACTCAACTCGCATGGATTCCCAAGGGACGTTGTTTAGACTCACCTTCTTCGGCTCTAAGCTGAGTAACTGAAAAGTAACCTTCTCCGACGATGGCGGACCCCCTCCCCATCGACGAAACCTCGCCGTTTCTCCAACGTTCCCCGGCACCAGCTAGATCCCGCGATGCCTCCCCGGCAGCGGCGGCGTCGGCAGGCAAACTCACCCTCTTCAACGGCCTCGCAATTGTCATCAGCCTGCAGATCGGCTCGGGCATCTTCAGCGTCCCCTCGCAAATCAGCCAATTCGTCACGGCGCCGGGCTACGGCCTGCTGGCCTGGCTCTTTGGCGGTCTCCTCGTTTGGACGGGCGCCGCCTCCTTCATCGAGCTCGGGTTGCGCATCCCCAACAATGGCGGTATCCAGGAGTACCTGCGGGCCTGCTACGGCGAATTCGCCGGGTTCCTGTTCACGTGGGTCTGGTGCACCATTATTAAGCCCGCGGCGAACTCGATGATTGCGACGATTTTTTCGGATTACCTCACCGAGGCCTTCGTTGCGGACCAAGAGACGCTGCCACCTTGGATTTCAAAGGTGGTAGCGGCGAGCTGCATCGTGATCATGACCCTGGTCAACTGCCTGGGCGCGACCGCGGGTGCAAAGGCGGCCAACTTGTTTCTCTTTCTGAAGATAGCGGCCCTGACTACCATCATCATCCTCGGCTGTGGCGTCTGGGCCTTTGGCCACGGAGAGGGCGTCCCCTCGTCCGAGTATGGGTGGTTTGGTCAGGCTCCTGAGCAGCGCCAAATCGGACTTTGGGAGTGGCTCGGAGACTTTGGGACGGCGACGTTTGGAGCTTTGTGGTGCTATGCAGGCTGGGAAATGGTGAGTTTGACTGCCCGCCCGACTTGGTAGTGGACAGGAACTGAAAATCCGGCAGGTCGGCTTTGTCTTGGGAGATATGAAGAACCCAAGGAGAGATCTGCCCCTCGTGATCAATGGCTCCATGATTGTCGTGATCATCGGATTCATGCTGATGAATGCAGCTCTATACGTCTGCCTGCCCATGAGCGTCATGCGGACAAGCAGCACTGTTGCGGTGGTAAGCGCCTGCAAGTGAGCAAGATGAGCATTACGATCAGGCTGACTTTCGAGAATAGGAGTTCGCGAACAGGATTCTTGGAACCTGGGCTGGGCTACTCTTCTGCGTAATCGTGTCCATCTCGGCAATGGGTGCTTTGAACTCCAACGTTTTTGCGACTGCCAAGCTCGTCGTGGTTGCTGGTCAGAGGGGATATTTCCCTCCGATCCTGGCGAATCTGCATTGCGGTCACGAAAAGGATGAGGCTGCGTGGGTCGACGAGTATCTGACATCTACGCCGAGACTAGTCCGAGCACCCATCAAGGGTTTCTTGTCATGGACTCAAAATCGTCGATGGAGAAGAAACGTGCCATTACTTCCCCTGATGCTGAATTGTGCCTTGTCCATCGTGTACGTGGCCGTTGGAAGCTTCAACGGGCTCGTCACTTTTATCGGTGAGCCGCTCCGTTTTGATGGAGATCGCAAAGAATTGGCAACTGACACAGTCTAGGACTGGCGGCGTACATGATTTTCTTCTCATCAGCCGTCGGACTTATCCTTCTCCGCTGGAGAGATGGCCACATACCGGGGGCGAAAGCTGCCGAGTACAGTACTTGGCTCGTCAATCCTGTTATCTTCAGCGCCATCAGTGGCCTGTTGGTAGTCAGAGGAGTCATCTCAGAGCCTCTGCAGGGAGGGGCCATTCTCTTGGTCGCCTTGTTTGGCGTCGGCTTTTTCACGTTCAGGTTTGGTTTACGCGGCTTCACCCACACAGAGACTGGATAGGACGCGCCCAGCCATCCATGTTTCCGTTGTGATCGTGCGGCGTCTGCAATCCCCCCACGGCCGAAGCAGTCATACTCGGCTGACCTGGCCGCTCCGGAGCTTGGACTGTCCTCCCAAGCATGTTTGCCAGTCAACCCCGGTTCTCATAAGTCTGTGACGCGATGCAGGCTTGCTAAAGCTGCTTTTGCAGAATGGCCTCGCAGAAAAGAACGTCACACCTATCGATGGCCATGAGTTTGGCCTGCTTCCCCACAGCTGGCCAAGTCGCAGTCGGATGTCAGCGGTAAATCGACAGGCGTTGGGCACGTGGAGAGCCGGAAGCGGAGAGGTCTGTGGAACTTTGGGCAATGATACGGTCCGTGTTGGGCCTGACTGCCTCCTTATTCCCAAGCAAGCGAGCGGGAAGGCGTCGTGAAACTGTAGCTAAGTTGATGCTATTCCGAGACGCCCGGGAAAGGTCCTTGGCCCAAAGATAGGCTTGCGGCCACGCTAGAAGATTTAAAATGCACGGTGTCTGAAGAGCTTGGATGACCACAGGTAGGGGCCACGGCATTTAGTTTCGGCACAATTTACTCTAGATCCAAAAGTGATTGGCAACGTTAAAGTCATCAAGATTCGAGCTTTTGATCATATCGAAATGGGCCCCGTCGTAGTGGCGTGAGGTATGTTGCAACGGAATCCCACCGCTCTTTCTCGGTGCAGATCATCGGACGTGAAGGGTGTCGAGGGCAGTCTGAATGACGAGCTGGCGTAAATAGCTGCAGTTCTAAGACGTCGGAGACTTTGGGTGTTCTAGAAAGCGTAGACTTTTGCTGTCCACCACCCGCGGCAGCTAGCCGTGTGCATGACCACGTTGTGGGATGGAGGGGGGGAAGAAGAGGCGAGTCTTAAAGCTTAAAGGTGGGTGGGGGTGGATAGGACGGCGTCTGACATGGACGCAGCATCTCTGCTAACTTTCCAAAGGGATACGTAAGGCGGCCTGGAATGCTGCATCTGCTCTGTCATAAATGAGTGCCAGAGACGCGAGATAAGGAATGATGTGCTTCGCTTCACGTTGTTCGCGAAACTGCCTGGTACAATTTGGCAAGCGGATACGAGACATTTTGCGAGGCGTCTTTGCTCCGTCTTATTGCCAACATGCGAATTGAATGTCTTCCGGAGGCCAGAGGAAGAGAAAGAAAGCGTAGGGTGGTGACCTCCGCTCGTTGCATCGTAAAACAGACAGGTCGGCATCCATCAACCAAAAGGGCGAATCGATACAACCGTGGTGCCGGGCACGGGGATCCAAAGTCGACTAAGCCTCCCTCCTCACCTCTGGGGCAACTAGTCGGCCGTTACTTGACCTCACCAAGAGTACACGGCAACGCCGCGTGGCGCATGCTGCTGTCGCTCTTGGCCAATGGCAGATGGACCGTTGGAGTCTCGTTCGCAGAGCCCTCGTAACCGTACGGTTAGCTTGCCCTAGCCGCCGAACAATCTTGGTCGGCCACAACCAACCAAAGACGGCAAGTTCGTCTTCACATTCAGGGTTAGTCGGCTTCTTTACCTGGAAGGCGTGCAAAGATTAGGTCGGGCCCCGTCAGGGCAATCCGTGCAACCGTGAAAAATCGAAATGCAGGCCAGGACGGCAGGCTGTCGTGGTACCGTGCTAGGCCTCATTGTAGGTCGATGGGCGAATCGACAGCGTCAGTTGCCCTAAACAGGTTCCCAGCATATGCATTACTTTATGACCTAGGTAGGCCGGACATGAGAGCCGGCTGGAAAGTGGATACGAGTCGATGCCGATGCACTTTGACCTTGGGCCGTCCGCACGCTCGAACGTCGTTAGGCTTTGACCTTGGACATTGGAAGGGGGGGTCCCATCTGCAAGATGCGCCGTAGGCATGGCCATCTTGCCATCAGTCGTATGCAGGTCAGGGAGGGCGAGTAGCAATGGCGGAAGATACTGGGGAAACGCTGCCTCTCGGATCGAGTCATCGCCACCCTCCATCCATTCCGAAAAGTTGAGTAATGATAGATGTTTTCGCGTGATTCGGATTTTCTGGAAGAATATGCATCGACAGATCATCGGTAGGTAGACAACACATCGACTGCATGGCTGCAGGTGGAGAAAACCTGGCGAGGTTTGTTTGTTGTTGTTGGAAAATGGCATTGCCATGGCCTTGCTGGTCTCCCACAGACAAGCAGTCGGTTGGCCGAACAAGACGGGAGGAATACGTGAGGTTGGGGAGCTATAGCTCGGTCTTTGGGGCCCAGAGCGGCAGGTTTGTTGTGATAAGCTGCATAGAATCTTGCCGTGCCCTCAAACTCTGAAATCCAACATCAGAGAGTTGCGTCTTGGGAACGGTATCACCTCGGTGACCGCAGGGCACTGACTGTCAAGCTGGGTTGCTGCCCTGAATGGCGACGGGCGGAAGGCACCAAACAGGCCATCCTGGAAAGGGCCATCCAACGCCCGGGGCAGCTGGAGCACTGGGCTGGAAGACAAGACCAGGAAGGCCCTACCTATGTGCCTATCTCCGGCTGAGGTATCCGTACCTTCCACTGGTGGGACGGCAGGAAATAGAGCAGAAAAACACACGCGTGCAGCGTGCACAGCAGTGGCGTAGGTAATGGTGGGGATACAAATTGACTCTACCTAGCCTGCACCTGCGCCGCACCCCGTCATCATGGAGGGGCACCACAACGACACGCTTTTCCACCCTCAGTGCTCCCCCCGCCCCAACCCACCCCCCTCCTTACCCATCCCCCCTGTCGGCCATGTTCAAATAAGGACTTCCACCTGCGCCGCATCTTCAACGCTTCGCACATCCCACCTTTCCCCTCCCCGCCTGACACCAAACAAAGACGCCTTCTTTAATCTAGCCCGTCGTGCCATCCCCAGCCGTCCTTGGGGATTTCGTGGTGGTAGAGTCTTCTGCACCTCTTAGGTTCCCTTCAACCTTAACATCGACAGCTTACGCCCGTCTGGCCAGTCGGAACGCTTCTCGACTCTTACTCGTTCTTGACTGGGTCTGTCTTCGCTGACGCGACACCGCTACTTATATCTGAATCCGTATTTATCTTACCTTGGACAACAAAGTTTGCCGGCTGCCACAATTACAGCCAGTACGACCACGGCCAAAAAAGACACCTTAGCTGAAGAACCGAAACGTTGCGCAAGGCTGTGACGACCGCCTGAGAGACCGGGGTCTTTCGCTCCCGTCCTCGTCAGCTGCCGAGACACACGATGCCTTCAAAGTCTCGACAACTTGCCTGAATTTCTGTCACCCCTTTTCTGGCTCTCCAATTTTCCGAATATGAGCGAATCACGCAATATAGAAGATCTTTTACAGACGGGCTTCTTTACAACCTCTAGGGCTAAACCTCCCAAGCAGTAAGCCCATTCGTGCTCGCCTCTCTGATGTATATCACGTCTTACACAGGTGACAGACCTAGTACGGATGCTCCGGCTGTTCCTCCTCATGTCTCCAGCATCTCTAACATTACCCGACCGACCTCCAGCCAGGATCCGCTGGTACCAAGGTCCTTCGACCCGCCACTAAGGCTCACCCGTCGCAAACACTTTCCGCCCCCGCCAACCGTCGAAGATGAGTCCGAAGCACTCCGAAAAGAGCACGGCAGCGCTGCATCGCTCATCAGCGACGCCGAGCCTCCATCGCGCGGTGACGCCGATCAATACCCTATCATAATGGAGGTACACGAACACAATCCCGAACGTCGATTCGTCCTGGTGCCAAAGTCCGCGAGCGCTACAGAGGATGAAGATTCCTCTGACGACGCCAAGGCACGCGCTGCCGAAGGTTCGCGTCCTGCAAAACCTGAAGGTCAGGGCGACTACGGCGCAAATTACGAAGCGAACACTGGCCGGAAATACCGGGCGCCTCCCAATGAGGATCTGAACCACCAGAAGCCACCAGATCTTGAAAGGAAGAAGAGCAGACAAGATCTTCCGCGTATCGAGACTGATGTCAAAGACGAGCAAACCCGGCCTCGAAAACCCGAACGAAAAAAGTCTGCGACTCGTGTGGAACAGCAGTCTGGCGATTACTTCTCACCACAAGACGACAAGAGACAGCCCAAGGAGCCACTTCTCTCACCACAGGTGATCAAGCACGCGACAGGTGGTCGCGAAAAAGCGTATTACGACTACTCGCAATCTAGTCGGAATGGTGCACCGCGGCCCCAGAGAAGCCGTTCGAACCTGGCCGATGATGGCAGAAGGTTCGACGACAACTATGCACGTCAAAACTCATCATCGAACGCGCCGCCGACACGCCGCTCAAACACTAACGTTGATTCTCCTCCCAAGGAGTCGAGAATTGCATCCGGCGACAGGGTCGGCGAATCTCCTCGCTATCAGCGAGAACGGGTGGTCCCACGTGGCGAACGGCCACAAAAGAAGGATCCGTCTCCGCCGTATGAACGTTTAGACCGTGAGCGGGAAGGTGGTCCGAAGCGGACATCCGATTTCAAACGTGACACTCCACGACGTAGGGATGATAGTGGCTCCAGCAGCAGCGATTACACGCAAACACCACGGACAGCCAATATCCGACGGAGAAAGTCGATCGTTGATCAAGAAGACAAGGACATATTGCTGAGTCCTGCCCAACTCAGGCCGTCCCAATCGGCTAGGTCGAGATCGCGGCCTCCCCCGCCAGAAGCTGTGATGCCGTCTCCACGAGTTTCCACAAAGTCATTCGCTGACGACATTCCGCCTCCCCCTCCGCCTCGTTCTTCGCAAACATTCCCGGTCACAAGAGAAACCAGGGACAGCGGAGACGCCAAAGAGAAATCCGTGCCTTACCCTGAAGACGACATGTTACCCAGAGTAAGCCGCCTCAGCGTCCGCGATCCAGAGCCGCGTCCTGGGAGAGCGCGTTCACGGTCTCGTGCATCCACCTTCAACAATCCAGTGATAGTTCCAGCGGTCATGCCTGCCATGCCTGCTCCTGCTGGACCACGGAGCCCTACAGAAAAGAGAAGGTCGCCTGAGAGAAGGGCCAATTTGAGTCAAACAATCCCGCCAATGGAGTCGTGGCCACCGGCCAAGTTTGATCCGACGAAGAGTGCGCCGGTCGTGGATGGGCCGAGAGGTAGCTACCGACGGTATTCGCATGATGCAGACCGAGGGGGCGTGTCTGATTTCCCCGACTGCCCTCGAAAGAAGGGCATTGTAGGCAAGGCCGATTGGCTAAGTCTGCCAAGGTGTGACAACTTCAACATTTGTCCCGACTGCTACAATGGGGTATTCCTCAACACCGAGTTTCGCAACGACTTTATGCCCATGTTGTTTCGACCGATGGACAAGCCAGTTGTTTGCGATTTCGGGTCCATTGGATGGTATCACATTGCGTGGCTGTTGACGTTGAAGAATCGCCTGACGGATTTGCGCCTATTTTACCAGGTTGCCAACGTCACCAGCAAGGCGACAAGTAGCATTCAACCATGTTCGGGAGATCGTCGAAATACCCGCGTCTGGTACTCGATCAAGAATCCGTACACACAAACGACGATGCCAGAATTCACCGTCTGCTACGAATGCGCCAAAACCATCGAAGCGCTCCTGCCAAACCTGATAGGCCTGTTCGTCACGCTCCATCCCACGGCGCAGCCTACGAGAAGCGTATGCTCCATACATTTTAACCCCGATCGAAAACGTTTCGTGATGTACTTCGATGCTCTGGAGACGACTTCGGATCTCGCACTCGCAACAACCCAAGCGCCCAATATTGGAAAGCTTGTGACCGACATTGAAAACCTTTCCGTGTTTGCAGAGTGCTCCAAGGACAACCCAGTCTATGATCAAAACTGGCACGCCATGCAGTTTCTTCCCCAGTTCACCGTCTGCGGTGACTGTTTTGACGAGGTGGTCGCTCCTCAATTGAAAGACGGCAACGTCATTGCGAGGAATTTTTATGTGAAGCCACAACGCCTAGAAGAGGCGTCGTGTCAGCTGTATTCTATCAGAATGAGGGCCGCTTTCGACAAGGCCTGCCGCCGTAATGACCCCAAATACCTCGAGACCAAGGTGCTCGAGCGGCAGAAGATTTTTGCGGAGACGTACAAGAGGATGGCCAAACTAGAGCAGGAGAGAACCCAGTGGGCGCGGGAGGAGAGCAAGAAGCTGCTCCAGGAATGGGAAAAATGGGAATGACGAATGCGTATGAATGAAATGAACATGAGAAATGGACGAGTTGTGTGGGAAAGCTGGGAATCAGCTTATACCACGGCCTGGATCGCCGATAGAGCTTCTAGGAAACTTATGAATAAATGGAGAGATGAATCGTCTGTACGAAATTGGAACAGCCGTTGTGATAGTCGTAAAGTCGGGTACAATGTAACACTGTGATCCTTCTCCCCTCTCCCGGGGTTCGGGGTCAATGCAAAGACAGTAGGTTGACACTGAATGTTAGCGATTAGGACTCATTGCTCAAGTAGGGTGTGAATTAAGGTTCCGAAGATAGATTCACGCATGTATGTGAGACACGATGCCTCGGATCAACCTGCAGTCTTTACTGAAGGCAATGTTACTAGGTAAGGTGGTAGGGAAGGCTTTTGGAAGTTCGCTCGGCTGTTTGGGCAGATGCTGTTCGTCAAAGACAGGAATCACACAAGCGAGACGACGGTCCAACAGTCTTCGAAACGGAAGAAATCGCAGATCGGCTGCTGCCACAACTCTGCCGCTTCTTATTACAGCCCCATCAACACGCAGAGATTGGATTGGTTTCGATGACTCGATGACACCTCGTGGACTTTGCGATGCGGACTTTGGTATATTCCAGGAAACGAACAAGGTCGGCCCGCTCGTCCTCAACCAACATGTTCGTAGGTAGATGAAGTAGACCAGTGCCCACATGTCCGGAGCAAAGCAAAAGTAGATCCTCGCAACTCAGGATTCGCGGTCCATGAGCTCAACAGTCGTTTGACTGACCCCGCCTCGTTCGATCCATATCGGAAGGATTAGCGCGGAGAGAGAGGAGGGGGAGGGGGTGTCGAGATAATTGAGATATCTGTCCCCTCCTTTTATGAACCTTGGTGTATTGCGAAAGGGAAAAAACCCTGTATATGAGGTGCAGACTTTTTTTCTTTTCTTGGTAGGTAAGGAAAAGCCACAACCATGGACCATCCCAAAACATTGCCAGACGAAACCGAAAATAGTCATGCGGCGGTTCCCACCGACGGGCGGAAGAGATGCGAGAGGGTGTGACGCACGGGCCAGTCTTTAGGGGGTTTGGTTAAATGGTTCAGATTATCCTCGGCGTGCATGAGTGACAGCCAACTTTGCCGAACGTCAAGAGAATACCTTACCTACTAATTAAGGTACAGCAAGCAACATCGGATTCGCGCCTACACGACTGCAAGTGCATGCAGCTATGCGTCATCCAGTGTATTCCTTCTCGTCTAACCACACCCCAAAGGTCGGATCACAGCCCGCAGAACCTCCAATTTTAGAGCATGAGGAAGATGATCGGTTCTCCATTTCTCTAATACGAATTCTGTATCGTGAACTGCTCATGATGGAGGCCCCAACTCAGGGAACCTTTCTCTCATCCACTGCAAACCACTCCCTCCACCGTGTTCACAGAGATCTAGATCTTCAGAGTCTTGGCAAACGAGACAAAAATGTTCGCTTGTCTCTTTTTTTGCTTTCGGTTACACGTTCTGTGGTCGCAAGGGGGTTCTGCGGCCAATCTTGAGACGGAGAGGCTGCCAAGTTCGAACCGCAACGGTTTCATCTCTCCCAGTACCCGAACGCACAGCCTCGCTCGCCTCGCTCTGCCCACAGTCCCACCTCTATCATCGCTGTCCACGGCACCCGGTCTTTTGAACAGTGATGTCTGTGCAGGTCCCCGGCGGGAGAAGAAGACACAGAGGAGAGGAGTGGAAAAGGGGTGGAGAGTTCATAGCGGTGCGACACGATGGCCAGGGCGCCTGGGGTTCGGAAACGTCGTGTACGGGGGTTGACGCAGCAGAAAGTCGGTCTCGAGGTTCGACGTTCGACGAAGTCGTCCAAACTCAGTCATGGGGGCAGCATCCCCTCCTTTCTTCCAGTCCTCTCCTGTTCTCTTCACCTTGTTCTGGTCTCTTCTCTTTTTTCCCACCCTTTTCGTGCTCCACCTGGGCTTCGTTGACCCGTTCGTCTCTGAAGCATTCCTATCTTTTTTTCGTCAACGCGAGACCGTTGCGAGGACTTGGTTACAGGTCTATTCCATTCTTTACTCCTGGTCGAGTGTCTCTTCGTGTTTGAGTTTTAAAGGCTTTTCTTATTAATTTTCTATCCCTTTGAAGTCCAGGCGACATTTTGAGTAAACGTTGTTTGTTGGTGATTGTCTTTCTGCTATTATTCTTTATTCCTCTATAGCCGACTGAACCAGCCATCTGTCTGTATCAGAGCCAAGATATCGAGCAACAGACATCAACCACGACAGAGCTACCACTGCGGCCTGACATTCCCCAGAGGATCGCAATCTCTACTCCGACGACGACAACTCTACAGCTCGAATTCCATCATGCGGGGGTTCTGGAAGGTTGCTGGCGCGGCATGCCTGCTGGGCCAGCTCACGGACGCGGCTATCAAGATCAACTTCGACCAAGACCAGTCCATCAAGGATGGTGCGAGCACAATAGCCTTCGGCTTGTTGAAGTTCTACACAGGAAATAACACCGGCGACACACCAGGCAACTTACCGGACCCGTACTTTTGTATGTGATTTCATCGACTGAACCTATACCGGAGCTGTTCTAACAAAGCATTAGGGTGGGAGGCTGGAGCCATGTTTGGCACAATGGTGGACTACTGGCGTCTGACGGGAGACGATACATACAACGCGGTGACAACACAAGCACTGCTTCATCAGGCAGGCGATGATGCCGACTTCATGCCAAGAAACCAGACGAGAACGGAAGGAAATGACGATCAGGGATTCTGGGCCATGGCGGCAATGAGCGCGGCGGAAAACAACTTCCCAAACCCTCCATCGGACAAGCCTCAATGGTTGGCGCTCGCCCAGGCTACCTTTAACCAATACGTCAGTCGCTGGGATATGGCGACGTGCGGCGGTGGACTACGATGGCAGATCTTCACGTTCAACAATGGCTTCAACTACAAGAATTCGATTTCAAACGGGTGCTTCTTCAACATTGCGGCTCGACTGGCGCGGTTCACGGGCAACCAAACGTATGCGGACTGGGCGGAGAAGATTTGGGATTGGGAGACGAAGGTCGGCCTGATCACGCCCGACTTCAAGATTTACGATGGCGCCACGGTCGACAATGGCATGAACTGCAAGGAAATCGACACGATCCAGTGGTCGTACAACGCGGGCATCTTCCTCCACGGTACAGCGACAATGTACAACTTGACTCAGGACAAGAAGTGGCTGACGCGGACCGAGGGCGTGCTGACCGAAGCGACGAGCCTATTCTTCAACCAGAGCGCCATGTTCGAGCAGGCCTGTGAGGCCTTCAAGCTGTGCGACCAGGACCAGCAGAGCTTCAAGGGGTACTTGACGAGGTGGTTGGCCGGAACGGCGCAGGTGGTGCCGTCCCTGTTCGACAAGATCATGGGTCTTTTGAGGCCCAGTGCCGAGCTCGCCATTGCCGCGTGCAACGGTTCGCCGGCTACCGGGTACAAAGGTCAGGCCGGCACGGCGTGCGGGTTCCAATGGGTGCCAAAGGGCCACTTTGACGGCCAGGTCGGCGTGGGCGCGCAGATGAACGCGCTCGACGCCGCCATGTACATGCTGGTCAAGAAGGCGGACGTCAAGACGGCGCCGGTGACCGCCGACACCGGCGGCACGTCTGTCGGCAACGCCAATGCCGGAATGAGCTCGCAGCCCAAGATTCCTACGCTGCCGCCGATCGAGACCAAGGATAAGGTGGCTGCTGGGTTCGCTACGACGGCCATCACTCTGAGCATCGTGGCCGGGTGCTTTTTCATCATGAAATGAGAAATGGCATGACAACCTTTTCCCCAGCATTTATCAATACCTATATTCTTGGATGAGACTTTAATCTGGCAATGGCAGGGGATGAGGCGTTTTGGGAAAAGACCTGC
This sequence comes from Colletotrichum orchidophilum, assembly GCF_001831195.1. Taxonomy (NCBI): domain Eukaryota; kingdom Fungi; phylum Ascomycota; class Sordariomycetes; order Glomerellales; family Glomerellaceae; genus Colletotrichum; species Colletotrichum orchidophilum. The sequence goes on from NW_019173021.1 coordinate 42,204, forward strand.
TTTGATAGCAGTCTGGCATGACACACTGGAATACAATGGAATTGGTATGTGGCCAGCAACCAATGTACAGACCTCTATCCGAAAGAAGGTTCGGGTTTACGAAATAACCTTCAAATTTTTACATTTACATTTACATATACACATTTTATCTTCATGGTATCGATTCGTTCCCCGATGCTTCGTCACCTTGACTTCCCCCACGGCCAACATGGACAACATATCGGGAGCATACGCACGCAGTCGCTACGCAGGGCACTCGCTAGTAGATAGACGAAGAGCGCCTGCGGTGCGGTGCCAACAAAATCGAAAATCCGAATTAGTGTTGGCTCTAGCACGGTAGCAATTGCTGTCGTGAAGCGCTCAAGTTCGACTCCCTCTCATTTGCTTTAGCCTTGCGGGAGGTTAAAATCTCCCAATTCGTACAGTGCAGAGTAACTGGTACCACCATTGGCGAGACCCCGGGGCGCTTGCGCTTGCCGCATGAGGTGACATTCCCACCCCCGCGCGCCCCGCATACATACACCCGACCCCGCGGCGCGGAGCTGCTGGGAGAGGGCCTGAGAATCAGAACATTGGAGTGAAGGAGTTCGGGTGGGACGTCATGGTCGTCCAATGGCTCGGTCTCTGGGGCCGACTTACATACCTTAGTCTCGGGGTACTCTCCGATACCTTATGAATGAGAAGGATCTCTCTCCTCATCCCCCCTCTACTCTTACCATCCCCTCAAATCCGTGATTCACAGGACAGTTTAGATCATTGGCTTTTTCTCAACTTCATAAGCATCACGTGAACTTTTTGAAGCTCGAGAAAGCTCCCATCTTGTCTGGCATTACATCACATCATCCCTACTCGTCAGGAAGAATCACTCGGCGAAGCATCTTCTAACCAAGAGAATATCCGAAAAAATGTCAGCAAAACACTTCATCAACGACCCAACCAAGCTGGTCAACTCGGCCCTCCACAGCCTGACCCTCACAAACCCGAGTCTGGCCCTCGACAAGCCCAATAAGATCATCTACCGCAGGCCAACGCCCGATGCTAAGAGGCAGGTCTCCGTCGTCTCGGGCGGCGGCTCGGGTCACGAGCCCTCCTTCGCCGCCATGGTCGGCCAAGGTCTCCTCTCGGCCGCCGTCGCGGGTACGATATTTGCCAGCCCGAGCGCCGAGCAGATCCGGACGGCCGTCGCCTCGCGCGTCGACACGTCAAGCGGCGTGCTGGTGACCGTCATGAACTACACGGGCGACGTGCTGAATTTCGGCATGGCCGTGGAGAAAGCCCGCGCCGCGGGGCTCGAGGTCGAGATGGTTGTCGTCGGCGACGACGTCGGCGTCGGGAGGGCGAAGGCCGGCAAGGTCGGAAGGAGGGGCATCGCCGGCACGGTGCTCGTCCACAAGATCGCCGGCGCGCTCGCGGCGCAGGGACGGCCGCTGGCCGAGGTCGCCAAGGTCGCGAGGCTGACGTCGGAGAACCTGGTCAGCGTCGGCGCGAGTCTGGAGCACGTGCATGTCCCCGGCCGCGCGGTCCCCAGCGGAAAGGACGAGGGCGCACTGCAGCTCGGCGAGGCGGAGCTAGGGATGGGTATCCACAACGAGCCCGGGTCCGGCCGGGAGAAGGCGGACCTGCCGGGGCTGGTGGGCAAGATGCTCACGCAGCTGCTAGACCAGGGCGACAAGGATAGGGCATTTTTGAACGTCAACTCGAACGAGGTCGTGCTGTTGATCAATAACCTGGGCGGCGTGAGCGCTCTGGAGCTCGGGGGTATCACGGCCGAGGTCGTGGCGCAGCTGGAGGGCAGCTACGGCATCCACCCCGTTCGCATTCTCAGTGGAACGTACATGACCAGCCTCAACGGCCTCGGCTTCAGCATCTCGCTGCTCAACGTCGTCAACACAGACATTGGCGGGCCGAGCATGATCCAGCTCCTGGATTACCCCACCGAGGCCACCGGCTGGTCGTCGCCCGTCCTCAAGGAGACGTGGGAGGCCAAGAACCAGGCTACGCGGGAGGAGGCGGCCGACGCGGGCCAGGCGACGAAGGCTAGCGATCTCAAGTACGACGCTGCTGCGGCCACCAAGGCTGTCACGGCCGGTTTGCAGAGGGTTATCGCGGCTGAGCCCGAGGTTACTAGGTATGATACCGTTGTCGGTGACGGCGACTGCGGTATCGGTCTGAAGAGGGGAGCTGAAGGTAAGACGGCATAAACTTCCCCTTTCCGTCCAAAGTGTCACAGTACACAGTCCGCTAACGAAATTGATCATTATCAGCCATCCTCAAGCACATCTCAGAGAAGCCCCTCACAGGCGACGCCGTCGTAGACCTCGCCTCCGTGGTCCCCGTCGTCGAGAACACAATGGACGGCACCTCGGGCGCCCTTTACGCAATCTTCCTCAACGCCCTTGTCGGCGCCCTCCGCGGCCTGTCCCCCGGCACCGCGGACGCCAAAACCTGGGCCGCCGCCCTGAAGCAGAGCAGCGACGCCATGTCGCGGTACACGCCCGCTCGCCCGGGCGACCGCACGCTCGTCGACGCGCTGCACCCCTTTGTCGAGGTCCTCGGCGAGACGGGCGACGTGAAGAAGGCGGCCGAGGCGGGGCACAGGGGCGCGGAGAAGACCAAGGGTATGAAGGCGAGCCTGGGGCGGACGGTGTACGTCGGCGGCTCCGGGTTCGAGCAGGTCCCTGACCCCGGCGCATGGGGATTGAGCTGCTTCTTTGCCGGGTTGGCGGGCATTGAGGGTGAGGATGGATGGGAGAAGCTGTAAGGAGAGATGCTGTTGGGTCCAGCTATCCAAGAGGCTTTTCTAAATGTTTAGTAGTAATTTTCCTGGGTTGGTTTGATAGGTGATTCGGGTTTGGGGGGGGGGGATTTGTGGTTGCACAAGGCTTGGAAATCCGGTAAAATGACCCCATAGCGCAAGGGAGAATGAAAGAACCCAAATGATCCATTTTGTCTTCAACGCCTATCTCATCCCATTTTGAAACAAAAACCACTTTACCGTGGGTATTTATGCGAAACTTGTTCCTCCCAAGTTTTTGGTTCGTCCGCTGCTCTATCCCTCTCTCACTCGTGCGTACAGAGGTACAGTGAGCATGCACCAAGTTGCCCCCAAAAGCAAGTGCGTCTCATTCACGGTTCCGATTGATTACTCTCGGAAATATCTCTTCGTTTGGCCGGATAGCGTAGGTCCCAATCCTTCCCCTTTTCTCGACCCAACGCGTTGTGTGCGGTCTCGACGTTTTTCGTAGAGGGCCGTATGACAAGACTAACACGCTGAACGCCTTCACGTTCGCAATCCTTGGAATCGTTCAGCTCAAAAGAACCAGGATGACACTGTCACCGCGGAGGAACCTATGTAGACGTTAGCCTCCGGCTCTTTAGCTGTGGATGCGACGACAGCGTGGACTGACATCTTGCTGATGAAGCGGTCCTTGTTGACGGGACGGCCCTTCTTGCCATTGGCAAGGCGCGGTGTCTCTGTCCACATCTCCTATAGTATTTCCAACGTCAGCCTTGTTCTTCGTTGCTTGTGGCGGTAGACGAAGTAAGAAGGCGTCGCACCTTAACGTTCTCGAGGACCATATTGCAGTGTCTGTCAAAAGCCTTGACGCGCGCGAGGAGCTTGCGGTTGTTTCTGATAGAGATGAGGACTTGGGTATGGCTTCGCACGGCGGTCTGGAGGATGGAGAGGGGTCCAGCGCTGAATTCGTGCTCTTCGAGCTGTGCGATCTCGTACTCGGTCAACTCATTGCGAGACTTGGTGAGGAGCTCTCTGTAGATTCACGTGTTAGTCTCAATAGGGGAGCATAGATACGAGGGGTTAAGAATTGATACGCACTGAATCTTGGGATCGGTCGACATGATGGCGGTATACTGGCGGTAATGGTCGTGAAGAGTGTTGGTGGTGTATGTCGCGACAACGTCTTTGCACGCAGGCTACAGCAAGGCTGAAAGAGTTTGGCGGTCTCGCGGCTTACTGTGATGGCGCTCAGGTGTTCTGATTGGCCAACTAGACCAGTGAAGTCGGCGCTGGAAAATGTGTCCCCGTCCAAAGATACAGGCGAAGCTGCACTGGAAAGCTTGCGGCGAGTCGCAAGGTTTAGTGGGTTTTCCTACCCTGGCGCAGCTTGGTCAGTGCACTGGTAGTTCCCAAATGCCTTACCGGACAGACCCATGGTTATTCTCGGCCTCGAATTTGACGTGGAGAAGAGCTTTGGAAAACCATTCCCGCGACATCACCTAAATCGAAACTCCTTTACCGCACCCCTTCCCCTCCCTCCCGACCTTCTTCCGCAAGTCCGCTATCCCTCAGTCGATGCATCGCTTGTCCTAGACGAGCGCATTGGCAGCTGGCAGTAGACAAATGTTCTCGAGGACGATCGCACTTAGAGCCGGGCCGGCAGCGTTAGCTGCTCCTTGCCGGAGCTGCAGCAAGACCTTCGGTATGCCTCTCAGAGCCAAGATTATCGGCGCGGAGGCCTCTTCACGCGCACAAGTGAGTCTTTAGCACTGTCATTCATGCGCATCTCCAGCGACATTGACTTACATTCCCTCAACAGATGTCGACCAAGATTCCGAAAGAGTTCAAGGAGCAGCGCCACGATGACCCTGACGATGTCATGTTCAACAGCCTTTACGGTCTGAGGACCATTGAGCTCAACCGCCCGAAGAAGCTGAACTCTCTGAACGGGAGCATGATTCGAAAAATTCTGCCGAGATTGGTCGAGTGGGAAAAGTCGGACCTGGCAAACGTGGTGGTCATGAAGGGATCAGGCGAAAAGGCCTTCTGCGCCGGTGGGGACGTCGCTGCACTGGCAAAGTACAACCAGGACCAGGATGGATGGAAGGAGAGTGCAAAATACTTCGAACTCGAGTACAAGCTGGATCACTACATTGCGACCTATAACAAGCCCTATGTGGCCTTCATGGACGGTATCACGATGGGTGGCGGTGTTGGATTGAGCATTCACGCGCCGTTCCGTGTCGCCACTGAGCGCACACTCTTCGCCATGCCCGAGACCACGATTGGTTTCTTCCCCGACGTTGGTGCCTCATTCTTCCTGCCCCGAATGGCTGGCTCTATCGGCACGTACCTCGCCCTGACGAGCGAGAGGCTCAAGGGCGCCAACGTCTACTACTCCGGAGTGGCTACCCACTACCTGCACTCGACTTCTCTGCCACAGGTAGAGTCCCGTCTTGCCGAGATCCGATTCCGCGACCACGACTCACTGGAGAAGCGCCTTCAAATCATCAACCAAACCCTCGAGGAGTATGCTACTGGTCTTCCTCACGATGAGCCCATCCTTCTTGGTGGCGAGCTGCGCAAGGCCATCGACCGTTGCTTTAGCCAGAGCAACCTCGGCGCCATCATCGAGGCTCTTCGGGCTGAAGAGGGTGCAACGAAGCGCTGGGCCAGGAAGACAATCGAGACGCTGCACAAGCGGTCGCCGACCGCTGTCAACGTCGCGCTGAGACAGATGCGCATCGGTAGCAGTTGGTCAATCGCCGAGACTTTCCAGCGCGAGCACAAGATTGCAACCAGGTTCATGCAGCACGGCGACTTCACCGAGGGCGTGACGGCGTTGCTAGTTGAGAAGAGGGCCCCGGTATGGAACCCCGCTACACTGGAGGAAATCACGCCTGAAATGAACGTTACGGAGCCCTTCTTCCAGAGCGACGGAGACGACATGGAGCTGCTGAACGATCGGGACTACCAGGAGTACCCGTACACATACTTTGCTCTGCCGACCGAGGCCGAGGTACGAAGTGTCGTGCTCGAGGGCCAGCACACGCCCAAGGAGGTCGTGAAGAGGATCGCCGCCTTGAAGAACAATCGCCAGGGCGCTGCGGAGGTAGTCAAAGAGATTGTGGAGCGCAAAGTCATCGCGAACGAGGATGGCCGCTCAGTCTGGGTCGACGAAAGCCAATAGATGATGGTATTTCGAGACGTCACCGGGATAATTTCCAGGTGTGTATGATACTGTAGATGCTTTTGCCATGTATCTGAATAAATTTCACGGACTGCGTTGTGATTCATCTTGGAGTTTGACTAATCTGTGTGGTTGGTTGCGTTCTTTGTGAGCTGAGGATCGTGATGCATGGCTTTCAAATGCTTCATCAAATTAATGTAGTTGAGCCTGATTGGCCCAACAAGGTTGACCGAAAGGGAAGCTGGAACCTCGGGTCATAGGAGCTGATGCAGAAAAGTTGGGGTAGCGATGGCTTCATGCTGATAGGCCGGACTTGCTATTGTTGCCTGCACGGCTGTGGTGGGTGCCTGAGCAGTATCGGAGTTAAGATGCGAACGAGCTCAAGTATTCCGTCATCCAGGTGACCATTACAAACCCTCACAATGTAAAAGTATGGCTGTGGCGGATTGCTTGATGGCTTCGCTGTAGTAGTTTGACGGCTACTAGGTGGTTGCCAGATGAAGAGCCAGGTGGGCATCGAGTCACGGATGCAAACACCACGGTGGAACTGAAAAATTCAACACTAGAATGAGAAGGATGGGTCGAGAGTTGGAGGGGGAATGAATGATCAATCTGTCGGTTGGACGGGCAGAGACTTCGACCCTGGTCCGTGAGTTTGATTGTGCAGACAACCCAGGCGAAAGACGGGAAGAGGGAAGAGACCTCAGGCTCAGGCTTCAGCGAGTGGGCAAGTATAAAGAGGGCCCCGGCCCCCCCTTTTCCGTCTTCGGGCAGAGAAGCAAGACCAGCTGCATTTTCCCCTACCGTTTCCCATCATCTTGTTGTAAGTTCCGGTCCTTGGTCCGCCCTGGTCTTGAGTCGCCGGTGTCGAGTCCCGGTTGCAAGCACAAAGTCCGACCAAGAAGAGGAGAAGGAATCGGCTGGTCAGCAGGAGGACGAGGCCCCACCCGCACCCGAGAAACTCAGAAGCGAGAAGAGGGTGACCCACTTACGGCATTCAGTCAGCAACCGCCTACAGGGGGCTCCCATCCGAGATTCCAGCGGCAAAGGTCTCGGTCGCGCACGGACCACTTCCGGAAGCCCTTGAGAGACCTCGCCGCTCCCACCACTCAAGTCACGGACGAAAACGTGCACGGCGTGTTTTTGGCGCGTTCTGGATTCGACGCAAGCTGGTTCGCGCTAAGAAGCTAAGCGGCCTTACCCCTGGTCCAACGTCACAGCACCCCCTGCACATCTAACCCGCTTCGGACGGCCTGTATTGTGACTTTCCTCATTGCGTACCCGCTGTATCTTCACTACACGCGACAAGCCTCACGTCTTTCCTCGTGGTATTGTCCCATCTTGGGTCACGGTTTATTCCCACCTGCGACTTACTGGTGGTAGCTTGTTTCTCCATCAGGACTTTGCAGCATCAGAACTTGATAGTATTCTACACCTTCAACGCAGCACCTTCAAGCGAGGCGTGCGATTGTCTCGGAGCCGCCCTCTAGTCGCGCATGGGCTTTAAGTGGTTTGATCCACTTCCCAAAAACGCGACTTACACCAAAGCCGGGCTCAGGACGCGACTTCCTCCACGACCACGGCCATGATACCCACCCCGCGGTTTCTTACGTGACGCCTGCACTTTACCACTTTAACCACTACAAACACCAATTCGTAACCCACTCTCAACTCAATCCCTCCACTTTGCTTTCCTTTTTTTCCCGCCCTTGGTCACCGCCCTTCAACTCTGTCGGCAACACAAGTCCAGCTCGTCTTTCATATCTACTACTTGTCAACCTATATTCGACCTGGACGAACACTCGAGCCGGAGTCACAGCCTCGCCTACCATGGCGTCGCCTATGCCTGCAGCGCCCATGGGTAATTGGGGAGGTAACGGCCAAGCGAGGCCACCACCGCCGCCTGCTGGCTCAGCAGAGACCGAAGAGAATGGGGTTCAGGTCAAGACGATGGGCCGTGAGTGCTTGCTTCCCGTCTCTTTTCTGTTCTAGCGTTTGCCGGATATGCTGACTGGGGGATGCAGTCAAAGTCACATACGCGTTCGCCGACAGCGGCGAGAGCTTCCTGGCGCGACACCCCGACTTACTCACCGTCCAAACTGTACCAATCGACGAGAAAACCACTGTCGGTATGGTTGACTTGAAATTGTGTGCCCAGGCCGTTGTTAAGTGCAGCCCTGAGCTGCTCAGCGACGCCACCCGCGACTTTGCCGTCTACGCATACGACTACTCGGAACCCGACGAGCCATTAGTCGGACAGGGTTTCCTAGGATGGATTATCAACAACACAGATGGCAAAAGGATCATCGGTCGCACCACCAGAAATCCCCTCTCGGTCTTTAGCGGTGGCGTGAAGGAGATCTTGGAGATCAAGCTGAAGTTGAAGCCTGTAGCCGCCATGATGCAACCGAAATATGAAGCCGAACCCAGACCAGACCATCGACACTCATATCAGCGCTCTGAAAGCCACACGAGCATCGAACTACAACCCACGAGGCCCAACGATGGTGCACTCACGCCGACGAGCCACGCCGAGTGGAACGCCTTGATGCAGTCGAATCCGCAGATGGGCAACCAGCACCAACCCCAACGGGTTGCATCTCCTCACCACCCACCCCAGAACCATAACGATTTTCATCAACAACAACAACCACCACCACAGCAACAACATTTACAGCGAAGCAACTCTTTTGCTTACAATGGGCTCCCGCCGCAGCAACAACACAAAGCGCAACTTCAACAAATCCTCCCTCAACCGCCCACGCAAAATTCTGAAGGGCCTAATCGGGTGGCCCCTACCCCTGTTGACACAGCAACCGAGACCCAAGTGAACCCACCCTCGAGACCATCATCCAGGGCCTCGAACACATCAAAGAGAGCATCGAGAGCTACTGGACGACCTCGTGGTCGCCCTCGGAAGCAACCGAGGGCTGAGAGCCAAGGGAACACTTCGGGTTATGAGGATGGAACCGATGGCGACGATGGCCCCGCTAAGAAGAAGAGGGCCACCATGACCCAGGTTACAGGCAATATCAATGCCCCGTTTGGTGGCGGCCCTGGGCCTCTCCGCGTCACAGCAAGCACGGCTGGCTCCTTGCGAACCTTGCGACCGGCCGGAGTTCCTCAAGACGCTTCTATGGGATCTCACATGCAAGATGTGCCTAGAGCCCCAACACCAGTGCCAGAAAGAGGCCCCTCGGTGCCGCAGGCTGGCAAAGCCACGAAGGGGAGCAAGCTGCGCCGGCAGTCGACCTTGAGCCAAGCCGCGACACCTCCCAGTCAACCTCAGTTTTCCGAGCCACCCTTTGCCCTATCTCCAAGTCAGCAAGATGGTCGCTCTCCAGACTCGGAGGCCGTGTCTCCCAACTTCTCCGAGGACAGCCCTGCAGCCATTGGATCTTCACCGCCTGTTCCTCGTACCACGAGCTTTGTGCGGTCGAGTCCGCCGGCGTCCAGCCCTATACTCCCTCCCATGCGAATGCCAATGCCCCAGCCTGACTCTGGCTTCATGAGCGGTGGCGTTGACGACCTTTTCGATGGCGATGTTCTGAAGCCACTTCCGAAACCCGTTACTACCGCACCGGCACCGGCACCAGCACGGAGAACGAACCGCAATATAACAAAGGAACGGATGAATCGATCGGGTATCCCTATCCAAGTCTTTCAGCTGGTGGCACAGCCTTCTAGCGAAGCGGATAATGCTTCGAAGGTACCGCAGCAACTTGTTGCCCATCCGCCTACTTCGGCGCCGTCGACAGAGTCATCACTGCCTGCTTTACAGCATAGCGTTAGTGACCCAAACATGACAGTGACTCCTCAGCAGCCTGCGGGAAAAGAGCCTTCGCCACAACAAGAGGAGCCGGTTGTGGTGATTAAGCCTGACGTCGATATGGACAGTCAAAGCGCTCCCATTGCTGACGCCCCCCGGTCTGAAGACAGCCTCGACGTGAGACTCGAGCATCTCGTACAAGCTGTGCAGGGTGATGCACCTGATTTAGCGTTGCCAGAGCCTCCGACGGTGGCTCCTATTGCGGCTGAGGTTTTTGCACTTCCTTCCGCACCGCCTTCTCTTTCTCGGTCTACTTCTTCAGGCTTCTCGCTGGCACTACCCACGGTCCCGGCTAGCGACCCGGTTGGTCCTATCGCATTGCCAGCTCTCCCTCTGCCAGACGCCACCTCCTTCTCCGAAGCACCTTGTCCGCCAAGCGATGCATTCCAACCCCCAAGGTCGCCGCCGCAAGCTTCCAAGTCGAACAAGAATTATGTCAAGAAGCAGGCCATCAGAGAAAAGCTATTGCAGGCCATCGAAAGCGGGCAAACTCCGATGTACTGTAACAACTGCGGTGCTATCGAGACTCCTACATGGCGCAAGATATGGTCTCAAGAGCATGAGGGTGTTCCGGAATTTGCAGAGTTTTCAGACAAGCCTGGCAGGATCACCGCCATCCTGGTTTTGGAGCGAGATGATGATGAAAAGGTCACCAAGCACCAGATCATCAAGAAGGGCTTGGCACCAGGTGAGGACAAGTCACAATGGAAAGAGCACATGCTCTGCAATCCTTGCGGCATTTGGTTGTCTAAATGGAAGGCACACCGGCCATCGGAGAAGTGGGAGAAAGACAGATCTCGTCTTAGTCAACAAAGACGGCCTCGGGGTGCTGGACGAGCTCCTAGGGCACCCAGGGTGAAGAAATCAGATTCGGCCAACCCACTGAACCCGACGTCTGAAGCTTATTTCACGGACCCCATCGGGCCTGAAGATCGAGGCATCTCGCCTATAGAGGAGAGCAGATCGCGCGGCATCTCTCAGGTCAGCAATATCAACGAAGCGTCACAGCGATCGGTCTCCCAGCTGTCAATGTCTCAACCGCCCGACTGCCAGGGTTCACGGCCGGCTTCGCCTGGGAATGCCTCCAACCCGGGGTCTACCCACTCTCGGGGAAGCGGTACGGCTAAGAGCCCAATTACTCTTGACAATACCGACGTGCAAGACATGGGTGGTACCCGACGGCTGCTATTCCCTTCGCCTCGAAAGGAAGGCGTTGCCAAGGTCTTGGGCGAGGTTGCCGTTAACATCGTACAGACCGCGCCAGAACTGGACGCATCGGCTCAAGTTGCCCAAAACAAAGACTTGGCCGACAAGAGCTCTAGCAAAGACGAGGCGCGCAAGGAAATAGGGTCCAATAAGGAGAACCTCGCTATTCCTGACGATGATCTCGAAGACCTTTTCAGAAGTCCCATTGCCCGTCCATCGACGCCGCCTCCTCGGGAAAGGCCTGCTAATAATGGACCTTTCAAGACTCCTACTCGACCGACCCCTAGCCACCGACCTATCACTAGAAGCGTCACTAGGAGTGTCTCGCGGTCGTTGAGGTCGGGCGACTTGCTTCGATCTCCCATGGCTACGCGACGCACACCTATGCGGACTCCGCGGTCAGCTAAGGGCCAGATTCGGAGGAGCCCCCGCCTGCACCATGAAGAGTTTTCTCAGATGGAACTAGCCTTGGAAGAATACCTTCAAACTCAGCCTGTCGACCATCAGTATGATTCCGATATGCTAGAGGCTATGAACCGAGCATTGGCGGAGTCTATGAACGCCCCTGGTTCCAGTTTTGACATCACCAGCATGATGCTGGACTCAGACTGTCAGCTCGAATTCGGCGACCTGTTGGATTCGCCATCCAAGCCGACGCCACGACATGCCCGGCAAACGAATGATTACGAGGACTGGGAGACGTGGGAAAAGAACATGCGTGAGCGTCAGGCGGCAGATGATGCTTGACGCGAGTAGATACCCGGTGCGAGGATTGAATGGTTCTGGTACTTGTTATGAGTTATTACAGTGGACGTTTTCCACACGAAAGCGCTGGTCATGGTTTCGAGCGATGCGCATTGCATCATGACGAGTCGTATGATGGTATTTTTATTGGTTTTGATGGGTTTGCATCACAACAGCGCAGGCATGAGATACCTGGGAGATGGCGTTTCGGGATATCACAAAGAGCATGTCCGGAGGACCTAGATTTGTTTACACCGGCCTTGGTGCCGTAGTGACGAGTCGCATACTGCCTCTACTACTGCGTTGACTTGAAAGTTTAAGGAAGAGGCCTTCAGCCTGATAACAGCAATACACTTGTTAATGACACTTTGATCTCCCGTACGCCAATGTTTGCGTTGTGTTGCAACTCTGTGCCAGGGTCCCCCTAGTGACCTTATCAACCATTGAAATGTTGAGGTAGTGTCTCTTCGTCGCATAGCTTTGCTCCTTCATCAGTGGCACCAGCGGGATGCAGGTTTCCGGCATAGACTTTGGTTCAACGTTTGAAGTTGGCCGGACGTGCCTTTCGGAAATTGGTAGTCGATATATGTATATGCGCCAGCGGTAGTATCCGGGGACTCGTGGTAATGCTAGAAGTTTTCGGATCATTGTCCCATTAGAGGCAATGGCTACCCGCAGCAGCAGTATCGTTAGGTCGATAATCTCTCCTAGTACCCTTGCCTCCCAAAAACAGCCATAGAGGGATTAATCGAGTGCACACTTCGAGAGTGTCGGCGTGAGCGCTTAGATTGAGATTCTCATGTGCCTCAACGGATTGTGGTAGATGTGGACCGAGATATTCAACATGTCTCAATCTCTCGGTCACGCAGCTGGTAGTGGAACTCGAGGATGCCCTCGGCACCAAGCGTGACCTTCGCTTGGAAGGGGGCAGAATCTACGGCGGTGAAGGATTGTTCGCGTACGGTGACCTGACACATCGGCGCTGGCATCGATGAGGATGGGGATGACGCCGACTCGGGCTCACCCACACACAGCCTCTCTTTTTCTCTCTCATCACTACTCTTCGCCCTTGTATTCGGGGGAGGGTGATGTTTCGAAAGAGCCGGATGCCAATCTACAATCTTGACTAAGCACTGCCTTCTCCAAGGTTAAGTTACGACCCGCGAGCTTCTCACATCCCTCACGCTAACGACAACATCGACCCTAGCATCAAAGGCGGCCTTGAGCCTTGTACCGACGGCATTGGTAAGGAGAACATTTGGGACGTCTGATGAGTTGCTAAGAATACAAGTAGTGACAGGCGGCATGGACGCTACCGTAATGGGTTTTGCTGAGGGGGCAGGTCGTTATAGTACATAGCTACATGGAATTCCCATACTCTTAGCACTTAAATCTCGTTACATTGCATAGATGGATGAATCAAGCATTATCCATCATACGCATGCAGACCTCTTCTGCCCCCGCATGCTCCCAGTGCCGATGCTCCCCGGAGTAGTTCAAGAGACTCATTGTCTCGGCGCTTACCACACCCACCCCCCCGTCTAGGCGACGCTGCCGCAACAACGACGATGACGATTGCTAGGTTCGTTTCGCAGGCCATTCTTCCACTGTGATGCGAATAGAATCCCTCTGAGCGTTTGCGAGTAAGTAGCCACTTGGCCGAAGCCGCCGCTGCTAGTCGAGAGAGGATTAAGATTGGAAAGAAATACCAGTTTGAGGAGAAGCACAGCACCATCTTCGTTCCCGTACATGTCTCATAACCCCCTTTGCCAAGATATACTGGCAACTTATTCCCAGGTGCCTTCAGCGGCACCAGTGACAGAGCGAGGGTTCCAGAGTTGACAGTAGGTGATCTATAACAACCGCGCAGCCTTGGGACTGCACCCATCTACAGTCAGATGATAGGACATAAAGTACACGTATTCTACACATTTCAACAACACCGCACTTGCTTTCCCCATTTTCGCTTTCAGCTTCCGCTGCGTTACATCCTGGCTCGGTTTGACTGCCTGGATTAACGTGTCCGTCCCCTCTGCCCCAAACACGCACGACTCCTCTACTTCCTCCTGACCAAGCCCTTGGCGTTGGAGTAGCCCTTGATGCGCTTGGTGTACTTCCAAAGGTGCTTGTACTTGGCGGTCTGGCGCTTGGCTTCCCAACCGCGTGCCTTCTTGGGCTCCTTGAGCGAGAAGACGCGCTTCGGGCGGAACTCGATGTCGGCACCCGGCACGCCGGCACGCTCCATCACGCCGGCGGTGTTCTCGTCCCAGATGGTACGGAAGATGTTGAACCCGACGGGCTTGAGGCTGAACTTGTCGCGGAACGACTTGAGGGAGAAGCCGTCGCGGCCCTGGTAGAGTTCCTTGAGCTTGGCGGTGTCGAGCTTCTGGTCGCCCTGCTCGAGGACAAAGATGGAGAGACGGTGGTAAGGGGAGCCCTTTTGCGAGAAGGCGGGCAGGTAGGGGACGGCAAGCTGGGCCTCGTCGCGGACCTTGGAGAGCGGGATGGATGTCGCTGTCGGTGAAACGGGGACGTTGGCGGCGAGGAAGTGGCAGCGCTTGGTGAAGCCGTCGGTTTCGACGGAGGGTATGTCCGAGTCCATGATGACGATGGAAACGAGACGCTCGCCTGCCGTGAAGGGTGTGATGCGCAGACGGGGGGGGACTTCGGAGATGTTGCTGGGGAGAATCTTGCCCGGGGGTACCTTGGAGCGGCGGAAGAAGAGCTGAACGTCGTAGGTCGGCTTCATTTTGGGCAAAATGTCGGGGATGATGTTGAGCTGCTCGATACGCTGCTCAATCATCTTGGCCTCGTAGGAGAGCCACTTGCGCTCGGCAAGGAAGCGGTAGATGGGTTTGCTCATGTCACCTGTTTGAGAAGGCATGTTAGCACTCAATTCGAGATCCCAAGCGCACAAATTTCCTTCATGAATCCGTACCGAGTCCATCCTCGAACCGCCTCTTGACGGCAGGATCGTTGATATCCGCCAGAATCTTCAGTCTCTCGACTTGTTGGCGCAGACTGGACAACCTCATCTGACGCATCCTCTCCCCTCCCTTGACCTGATCACCACTCACGCTCTCCAGCCACTTGATCGTTTCCGTCTCCTTCACGATGGCACGCAGCTTCTCCTCGCGGTCGGCGGCGAGGATCTTGCGCGCCTCCTGGAAGGCCTGGTAGGGCAGCTGCTCAAAGGGAATGTTCGCACTCGTGCGGATGGCGTAACGGCGACGCCTCGAACCGACGGGTGGTGTGCCCGCCTTCCACAGATCCTTCTCGGCCCAGGGCGCAACGGCCGTGTTGGGGTCCAGCTCGACGGCGTCGACGGCCTCGGGGCGCTCGCGCGACACCTTGTACACTTCGGCGGCAGGGGCGGGTGTCGTCGATAGGCTCCTCCGTATCGGCAGGGGCGTGGCGATGCTGTTCAGGCATCGCTGTAGTGGCCGGATGGCCTGCCTACACGACGATGACATTTTGGCTCTGGAAAGGGGGGGTGTGGGTTCGGCGGGTGGTCGTCTGATTCCCGACCAGAGCTTCTGAAGGAGGTTTTTCACTAGAGCTTCGCGAGTCTGCGTTGCGGGTCTCCATAATTATTTTTCCAATTGAACGGCGGAATATCCCGCGCCGGACAGGGGAGGGAGCTCCCATTGACAGCCACGCCACACAGCGTGCGCGCAGCAGGTACGTACCGGCAATTGGCGCCATCTGATTGGCAGCTTGCTTCGACAGGACGGGCCAAATTTTCGTGTTTCCTGCGCAAAGGGTGCTGCTGCTATTCCAACGTAACGAAGGAGCAGTCCATCGAACATCGCAAAACCAAGACGATCGCCGAACCCCATTGCGACGTCCGCACACACAATGGCCGGCAAAGGAGCTAGGAGCCTTGGAGAGGCCATGAGGGGGCTGTCCCTCTCATCAACGTGCAGGAACGCGAGCCCTGCAACCTCATTCATCGGCTCATCCAGCTTTACGAGATCAATGGCCACCGAGGCGCCATTCCCCGGCATCACAACTTCCGCCTATAGAACACCGAAGCCAACGGAGTGGACACCAAGTACGCTCTACAGGAACCACTTGCATTTGTCCTTAAGAAGCACTTGCTAACGCCTTGCTCACAGCCACATCCGTCCCTGTCACAATCCACGCCTTCCCGACTCTCGAGCCCCAAGCCCTCGAGTCCTACTCGACGAAGCACCTCTACCTCCCCCTCCGCCGCGACCTCCTCCATCTCGCCGTCGTCTACGAGGGCGACTCCACCCGCCAGGGCACGGCCAGCACCAAGACCCGTTGGGAGGTCCGCGGCTCGCACAGGAAGCTACACCCGCAAAAGGGAACCGGCCGCGCCCGCGCCGGCACGAAGCAGTCGCCCATCCGCCGCGGCGGAGGTGTTTCTCACGGACCCAAGCCGCGCGACTTTAGCACCTCACTCAACCGCAAGGTCTACGACGTCGCCTGGCGCACCGCCCTCAGCTACCGCTACCGCCGCGGCCAGCTCATCGTCTGTGAGGACGGCATGGAGTTGCCCCTACCAGAGGACTTCATCGCCCTGACCGAGGGAGGCTTCGTGGGACCCAAGATCGCGGAAGAGTACCGCCGCAAGTGGATGATGCAGGTCCTCGAGGCCAACGAATGGGGCAAGGCTCACGGCCGGACTCTGTTCATCACCAACGGGGATAGGCCGAGGCTGAACGAGACTATGGAAACTGCGGGAGACCAGGGCAGGTGCCTGGGTGTTCACGATGTGGACGTCAAGGATCTTCTGGAGGAGGGACGCGTGGTTGTCGAGCGGGCGGCGCTCAATGAGATGATTGAATCGCACCAAAGTGACTTGATCAGCAAGATCTTTATCGGTGGTGCGTTGAAGCGCGGCCCGGCAATCGGTGGGTCCATTATTGCATGAAGCATCAGAGGCGGTCCTACAAGGGGGAAAGGGAGAAGGAGAGAAATCTGTCGATATCTGTAACACCAATCAACGAGGAGATCTTCTGGTAAGAAGGCGCCTCTCCGGCTTGTAGCAATAGAAGGCACAAATTGCCATTCACTCTGTAACCTATACAAAGGAAAGATGCATCTACGGATATGTACGGCAAGGTGTCATAAAACGAGCACAAATGCTTTTTTAAAAAAAATAAGAGGAAGGAGTCACTTCATCTTGATGGCAAAATTATAATTGGGAAGAGTGCCCTAAGGTTCATTTCATTCAATTGGTATGACCTAAGCCTGGCTTGATGCGAATCCAAGCACCCACGTGTCTAGTTACCCAATTTGCGTAAATACATCAAATCCCAAGGTTGCTATAAATATTGTCAAAGGCGACGTGAACAGGAATGCATGTACAAGTTGGATAATTCATATGCTGCGTCTTGTTCAATCCAAAACACTAGTTGCGGAACGTCATATTCATTGCGGTTATTGGGGCCCGCCGACGTCCGACTTGCCTCTATTCGGAAATCTCATACGCCATACTGCGTCACAGGAACCTGGCAGGAACCCCAGGTACATCGCCCCGATTTGAGTCGAACGGAAACCCACACGCACATGCATGCGCTGCCCAGTCAGCCTCCCGGAAGCCGAATAAGACAAGGAGAATGCTCGTCGCGAAAACAACCTGAAAGGAAACAATGCAGCTAAATATTCAGTCTGCAATTAAAAGTTGGACATATTTCTGAACATTTTTCTGCTACCCACTTGCCTACGTTACCTTAACATATAATGTAGTGTACACCAAGATCGCTCCGGATTTTCCTAGTCCCGCAACTCCCGTCGGGTACGTAAGGTGGGGTGCAAACAAGCCGGCCCGAAAAACAGAGGAGGGCGTTGCAGGTTTCCCGCGCGCCGCCGCTGTCCCTCCACCCCCCCGGGGCGGCGGAGCGACGCATCGGGTCCATGCGCCCAGCCCTACGTCACTATGAGCAGGGGTATTTTCGTCCTTGGTTGACTTTACTTACTACCGCCCGTCATAAGCCATGTACCACCTACCTCAATTTAGAGTTTCCGCTGTCCAAGGCAAACGACCTTGCCTGGGCTCATGCCCCCCCCTCGGGTACTTCGTGGAGTAATTACTCTGTGCCTCACGTTCAATGACCTACAGCATCATTCGCTGTTATTAAGATGCCAAACTCGGAGTTGCAAAACAAGCCTGGATGCAGTAAGCCAACGGCATGGTTTCTGAGATGATGAAAGGATACAATGCCAATTTTGACAGCATTCCTAACTTGAAGACGTTCTCCCTAAGTCACTATGTCAAAAGGGCCTCCGGCTAGGCCTCCTCCTCCTTCTTAAGAAGCCATGCAAGGCTGGACCAGATCCCTGCTTTCCCGCCTTGATGCCTGCAGGACCTAGTGAAAGCAACGACGAAGGACCATCGTGCTCACGGATACAGTATGCCTAACCTTATGTCCCATTTCATTGCTGGAAAATTTCATGGATATACTCCCCTTCTTGACTCTCTTCTCTCGGCGACGGTCGTCGACCCTTGCCGCACGCAACCCGGCAGGCTCCTCTGCTTATGAATCTCAACGAGAAAAACAGCGGGCCGTTAAAAGAAGCGTCTAGACGTTTTCTCATGTTCCCAGAGACCGGCGCGGCGGGCCGTTCAAGGGAGGGTTGGCTGGGTTTGGCACGCACGGGTACACCTACCCTCCCCCTCCCCCTCTAGCTCCTCGTACCCATCATCCCGTATTGGGATATTCGAGTGACTAGCAGTGACGTAGATATGTGGTAGCTCAGTCTTCAGCCCAACGGCGACCTCTTTGTATGACTTTTTTGCATAGGTAGTATCTCTTCTCATGACTTATTCAAAAGTTTGTTCGTCGTCTCTTCCGAAACGCCCTCCTATTCATCAGCTTGCGTCCATCGGTTGCGGGCTACCGATGAATCCACATAGCATCCGGAACGATATCATGAAGCGACATCCTCTAGCAAGGGGCCCGGAAACAA
The DNA here is from genome assembly GCF_001831195.1 of Colletotrichum orchidophilum. Classification (NCBI taxonomy): domain Eukaryota; kingdom Fungi; phylum Ascomycota; class Sordariomycetes; order Glomerellales; family Glomerellaceae; genus Colletotrichum; species Colletotrichum orchidophilum. Next base: position 60,849 of record NW_019173021.1, read on the forward strand.
GTGAGCTTCCCCGTGCAAGCGATGGGATCCTCTCGTACCCCTGGCCCTTCGCTTCTCGAGACGGCCGCTGTTGTGTTGCTGCGAATGGACCCGAGGGAATCCAAGGGACCCGTACTGACGTAGTGCAGGACAAGCTACCAGAGCTAACTTGATGTAGTAGCTCACGACTCCTTTCTCCTCCTCCATACCTGGGCCAGTAGCCTCATAAATCGACCATCCTCGTTACGCAGCGGCTGGCGTTGATGGATTCCCTCTCTCTCTCCTTTCCCCTTTTCTGCTCTTTGCTTCGAATGGTTGTCAGCTGGCTCCCCTGTCCCTTGATACTATTGCTCAAGCCCCCGGCTTGACGACATAACGCATATACCAACCACAATTTCCCTATCTCCTTGGACCCCCTTCGACACCTCGACTCCTCAAAGACCCAATGTCTTCGACCCAATGTTCAAACTACCAGTTGGCTTATCCAAGCCACTCACCTCCATTGACTGCTGTGTACCCCTCCCAGAAAGATTTGTCGTCTCGTCAACCTCGACACAACTTCGACAACTCCAACAACACTCACCGCTCGAGGAGGGCGTACCCTGTGGCATCGTCCATCAGCGAGGGGCTACCAATGCATCTTGGCAAACTGGGCCCAGCCCACTAGAACCAAAGACACGACACAGACGATTTAAAGCCGAAGCTCATCCAAATCTGACCCGGACGACCATTCGCCAACCGCTCATCGAATACGAAGTCAAATTGTCCTACGAACCAATGCCTCCATACCTACCTAGACGATTCGAAATAGTGTAGAGTACAGAAAAGATAAATCAGTCAACGGACGCCTAGTCTGATCAATGTCTCGGCTCACTCACGATACACCCACCAAGGGTCCCGTTAACGCAGCAGATGGTGTCCTCCACACACCGACCTACTTGGACCAAACCGGAACCCTCTCAAGATTCTCACTGACACGTTGCAGACAGTCGGATGTATCAAGTCGAACTTGCTCAACCAAGAGTTCGCTGTCCCATACACCCAACTCAGACAACGACCCGAGGCCGCCCTGCCACGAGGCACCACATTAGAAGCCGCCGTCCCACCTCCACCGAGCTATCAGGTTGCACGTCAGAGCCTTGCACTTCCAGTAAGGCTATGTCATCTGCCCAAATGGCATTGAGCCTATTTTCTTCTTTGTGAATATCATCATCCTGTGTCTATTCGAATCCCCTTTTGCTAGTCCGGCCTGTGGAATGCTTCACCTCAAAAGATGTACATACAACCCAAATGTACTCCAGGGTATCAGGTCTCATTTCCAGCTCCGGTCCTTTCGCTGGCGGCTCAGATCTTCCGTCTGGTCCCTTCTTGTCATTATCCTCTCAAGTCATTGCTCATAGCAGGCCTATGTCCCCAAACCCGCCCTAACTCCGAATATAGAAGCCCCACTCAAGACAGTAAGTGCTTCTAAACCATTTGGCAACCAGGAAGGCTTCGCTTCTCAAACCTCAGCGCTTTGCCCTTTAGACTGGATCGTCCCCCGCCAGAGCGCGCTACGCCTGTTCAAAGGCGCTGTCCGGCATATGGTCGTAGTTGATATCAGCATCACTACCAGATCTCGAAGACAGGCTCGTCATAGCACGCTCTGAGCGAGCTGGGGAGATTAAAGACATTTGGCCTGGCATCGGTCAACATCTCCAATATTGTGTCTAGGGATCGTGGATTTCCTTACTGTCAATTGACGGTCTGTAACCTCCCCTCGTGCCGAGTGGCCTGTTGCCAATCATGCGGCTGGCATCCAGACTTTGCTTCTTGACGCGCTCTGCGCTCACCTGAACAAATCGGCGGGCCTCGTTGTCGAGCCACAAATTGATGTTCGGGTCGTTGCAGTTTGCATGCGACATGAGTTCATTCTTCATTCGCGTAACTTCATCAACCAATCCGTTGTACTCCATCTGTAATTGTGCATGCTGGTTTTCCAGGCCCTGTTTGGTTTCCTGCAAGTCCGAGACCCATTCCTTTTTCTTCTGCCGACATTTACTTGCGGCGACCCTGTTTCGTTCAAGGAATTTGTCTCTTTTTGGGTCCTGGTCGGTCTGCGCAGGAGCTTTACCCTTCCTTCCCTTCTTTCTGGGTGGACTGGTATCCAAAGCGTCGGCCGTCCTACAAGATTTTGATGCGTAAGATTGCATCGAGTTATTGGAGTCGGCTCGCACACTCGACTGAAATGTCGAAGCCGAAGGTATATTCAGTATTGCCGGCCTGTCTTCGTCTTCCCGTTTCGTATCGTACTGCGCTTGGCCATGGTGACTGTAGAACGAGGGCATACCAGTGACCAGTGGATCCCATCCGCCCGGTACAGGCATATAAACGGAAGGATGGTGTTCCATATTGTCTGGTCCGTCGCTGTCTTCTGGCCGGGCAAAGTCGAGTGAATCTACCTGTAGTGTTCGGGGTTGATCGCTGGGGAAGTCATTGTTAGTCGGTGTTGCAATATCAACCGCATCATTGAAGAAGCTCGGAGGGGTATTCATCGTCCAGGCTATGGACCTCGCCAGGTCTGGAAAAGGCGTCGATTTCAAAATCTGCTGAAAGGGGGTGTATCGGCGGCGGGGGAGCGTTGCCTGATCCAGGGTAGGACAATGAACGTTGTGTCGTGCGCTGACCTACCCAATGCGTATAGACTACCAAGTGGTTTGCGCGTGGCACAAAGGCTGGGCTTGCTTGCTGGCTACGCTACGGTGACCAGAGCGATAAGGATGTCCCCAGAAACGAGAAAGAGCAAGGCAAAAAGCAAAGGCTGCGGTCGGGGAGGTGGGAAATCGAGAAAAACACACGATAAAGATTGCTGCAAGAATATCGGGCTGATCTCGACGCCTGCGTGTACTCGGCGATGGACAAAACCGGAAGTTGGATGCGCGGCGAGGACTCAAGGACTTGGGGCGGGTATCAATATGAGAACGTCGCCGCTGTTCAGAACGCGAATTTGATCCTCGTCGGAATGGAAAAGGCAAGAAGGCAAGCTACAATGCCCATTGGTCAGTATTTCGTTTATCAGTATCAAAGAAAGAGCAAGCAGGACTAAGAAGAGGTAGTATGAGAGAATGATGGATTCAGGATTGCGACAGGTCGATGATGCGGATGGGAGTGGGCGGCTCGGTGGAGCCGGTAGACAGACAGGCATTATCAAGAGCAACTGAGAATACCTCGATAGATGCGTAGAAATGGAGGGGCTGCTGGCAAACGGGGCACCGTGGGTAGTCGCACTCTCCCACACGCAGGAAACCAGTTCCACACACTGGCTCGAAAAAGGTTCTGGGATGAGGCAACCGGGCGCGGAGGCGTACGTTACATAGGAAGACTAGGCGCAAACGGCAAGGACGGGAAGAGCTGGTGAAGGGAGGTTGCGATATATCGCCGATATGAAAGTACTGCGGGGTTCTCAATGAAGGTTTGAAATCTGCGTACCACTAATGATTGGGGCAGCTGATCGTGCGTCAGTGGGAAATGACACTGTCGACGATCTGGAAAGCTGCCGAGCCGGACGATATGACGAGCGATACGGTCGAGGCAGGCCAACGACCGAACGTTTCTTGACAGAAAACGGTAGGCCAAATCTCAGCGGGGCGCCCTTCCAACAAGGCGAAGGACGACTGCTAGTATTCGGAGCGTAAGGTACCTGCGATGGTTCCGCGAAGAAGCCAAAGTGTTGCAGCCAGGCAAATTGGAGATTGATCAGTCAGAAGTCTGGGCTTGAAGTATTTCGTCGAGGTTCGCGAGAAAGAACAATGTCATGGCAGTCTAACGTCGTGGTGCCGGTTGCGGTGAGGTGAAGGCGCGGCAACGTCTTGCCATCAGCCAGGCAAGGATGCTCAGGTGGTGGGTGGTGTGGGCACTGGTAATGCTTGCAGATTGATGGAGCCGTCGGAGTCGCAGTCACACAAGGAAGATGTCGGCGGGAGGTCAGGGATGGGTCAGGAGTTGCCAAGCAATGGACGACGGAAGCAGGGCCGGGCGAGAGCTCTCACGGTGTCGAAGAGGATAGATGATGGAGATGCTTGAGATTGTGTTGTATGCTGCGGGCAGATCGGCAGAGGTCGACAACAACGGAGTACGCTCCGGCAATTGATCAGAATGATGCCGAAAGGTCGCAAGCTGCGACCGAGAGGCGCCGTGGTGGGATCCAGATGGAGCGGGATTGACAAAAGATGTGGAATCAGTGAGGCTCACGGTGGGCAGGTTGGAGCTTGAGAGGGGGGAAGGGAAGTCGTCGTCGGCGGAAGTTGAGTGAACAGAAACGGGGTGGGAATTTCAATGGCATGCGGCATACCACACGCGGGCGGGCGGGAAGGAGCTTCGACAATTGCATTGCCTCGTTCGAATACCACGTTTCTGCTTTCCTCAACAGCATTTCTCCGACTAGGAAAGGTAGCTTTTCCCCTTGGCTCGGGCTGGAACCACCTCACGCTATTTTAGCTCAGAGAAGGTAGCTAGAAAGGCGAGATGGTGCATCTACCTAAGACTGAGGTGCTCCCTCGGCAGAAGCAATCACATTGGACCAGCTCAAACAAAACAGCTAACACACAGGCACCTTATCTGTCAGAGACAGCGCGATGGTGGAAGTACACATGCAGCACCAACATCAACGCCAGCGCCAGCACCACCATTAAAACCATTCTATTTATGAGCTGGGCGCGCCGTCATTCACTAATCTCCCTTGCCTTGGCTGGGTATACAACAATTCCGCTTGCTGACCTTGGCTGCGCAACACGAGATGGCGGGGTAAGTAAGGTATGGCTTTACAGAGTACGCTAAGCATATTTGCCTCTCAGACGGTGCCATAGCTGTGTTGCAGAGCTGGATGTTGTTGCAATTACTACTGGACGAGCTAAGGTAGCCAGACGTCCCGTCTAAGCTTCATCCAACGCTCCGTCGTCAGACACACCGGACCTCTCGACGCAGTAATAGGTCCCTTACGTGGGCACGCACATCGCTGCGCAGGAAGTAAGGTAGCCGCTGCACGGCACAACTGGATGTCAAGGACTGGCGAGAAGGGCACCTCCACCAAAGTCACAAGGTACCTGCCCTGCCCTGCCGTCCCTTCCCCTCCCCCCTCCCCCTTCCAAGGTTCGCCATGGGGCCGTTGCCTTGGGGGCTAATTGTTGGCAGAAGTTGGAAAGCTGCGACCAAGTCCCTGCTTGTTCGGATGAAAAACTCCGTTATTTTTTGTTTGGACTCTGGTCGCTGATTACCACCTACCTTACCCTTCGTCATTGCGTCCAGTCCTCTGTACAGATATCCTCCAGTCTCTCCTCACCTTTCCGCACAACACACCGGTGACCGAGATGGACCCACGGCTCCGAACTGCCTACATGGTGCCGTTGCTTCTCAGGGCACTCGGCGGATGACCGGGGCATGAGAGAATGCATCGAATGGTGCGTCTGTGCCCAGGGTTCGGGCTAGTTGCGTTGGGCAACCACAGAAGAGGCACATTCAGCGACAGATTCCAGACGAGATTTTTGCTCAGCATTCGTCGTTACCTGACGACGCTGAAGAAGCCAACCTAAGCCGGCCAGGGACCAAAGGCTGGTAGAGCACAGGCCAGAGAGCGACTGGAACAGCGCGGGAGTGAGTGGGTGTGAAAGTCTGGGAGCAGGAGCGGGAGCAGGAGCAGGAGCAGGAGCATCAGCGTAGATGGATGCGACATTGACGCTGCCCGGGAGCCAATGGGATGCGTCCTCGGTGGAAGGTCCGGGCGCCGGGTCGAGCTTCCTTCCACGGGCACCTAATCATGGCGGCCCCGCCGTCGTTAGCTTCCTGCCTGCCCAGGGCCCTGCTTGTCTGCTGTCTGCGTCGGCACGCCGGGTGCCATGGCTGGCAGGCGCAGGCAGGGCAGGAAAACAGGGGGGAAGCGCGGGAACGCTTGGTACCGTGGTATCTTGATACATTGGGTGGGGAAAGTGAGGGACGCCCCATCCAGAGTGTTGCCAAAAACAGTCAAGCCAACCTCTGAACAGAGAACAGCTAGGTATGAGCTTGCCCATCTTGGACACTGCCAGCATCTCAGCAACAAGAAACAATGAGGGAGCCAGCTAAGCACTCGGGGTGCTTTCCCTCCCTGGAACTATTATCTACTTGCGCCTTTGTCGCTTTTGATCTTCTCTTCTTTCCGGCTCAACTTGTCCCGCCTTGGTCCCATCTTGGGAAAACTCCAGTATTCCAAGAAGCGACCGGCGTACCCGGCGGAGCCAGAGCTGCACACTAATAGGAGTAGGGGACGCTCAGACTAAGAGACCCAAAAGTTTCGGGGGTTGAACGACGCGCCCCAGGCTGACGACATCTTCCAGATCGATATCAACCGATAGTCTGGGCCGTCAGGACCGGATATCACGATACTAGATCGCCGACAAATGCGTGATGGGCCCTGGTAAGTAGCTTTGCCTGGCAAGCCGTGTTGCAATCCGTGACAACATCATCTCCGCTCGAGAAAAAACGGCAACTCCAAGCCTCATGTCACCCACTATTCCCGCCATGTCCGAATGTCTCCTGCTGCCGGCGGAGACTTCTCTTTCCGCGGCCATTGCAGAATTTTCGGGAGACCACGGCTTCCATCGAAACTCGAAAGGAGAAATTGCCAAGAATCCTTTCAGAACTACGTTGTTACAGCACACCGAACCTTGGGCTAACCACCGTCGTGCAAGAAAACAAAACAGCGGTTCGCGTAGAAAGTATGTCTAAGTTTCCAGCAATACCCTGTTTTCGAACAAGATCGTCTGCCCAACCCCGGTCAGGTGCCTTGGCTTCACTGGCCCCTCCCTGCAACTATGTGCTGCCGCCAAAGGACCCCTGATTTTGTGTTGTCGTCGCTGTCACCCGCCCTTTTCAGTCTTTTCTATCAGCCGCCGTCTGCCAGGAACCTAATCCGAAGAACGAGAGGTGATACAAACAACTCGATTCGCTGCCATTTCTGGCTTGTTGGATGTGAAGTGGGCTAATCTTTGGTCGCGGCATGGTAAACAACACGGAAGGTTGTTACTCATTTCGCGCACAGCCAATATTAGGATGGAGTGATTACGGCGTCACCATCGCCGACTCATGTCCCGCCTTGGTTCGGTCCCGGACGAGTCGTCGCGTTTCGATTGCCTGTCTGTCGCCGTCGGGATTCCAAGTTTCTTCCCAGTCTGCCGTGCACCGCCGAGACCGATAGCTCCTAATATGGAAAGAGATTGACGTCTCAACCCACGATGGACCTCGACACGTGTTGGGGGCTTAGAAATAAAATGTCGAGCGGCAGAGGGCCGTCATTTTTGTGTGCAAGGAATTGATATGATTGGGTGGTTACCCTGGAGGACCCTTCATGCGTCTGTGAAGTCAAATATAAACGAGCAATGTCGTCAGAGGGCGACATTGAAACATGCCGAGCAACAACGGAGCAGGCGCAAAACGAGATCGATACCAGTAAGCCAGCAATGTTCTAAAGTCGACTTCCTTTCGGTAACGAGATTCAACACGACGGAACCATCCAAGATGTCTTATCTGCCCTGGAAGTAGGGTAACTCGTAGGAGAGGAACCGCTGCCGGCCATCAACACGAAGCCTTTCTCCATCACGGGATGCTCGAGGATCGGCCAGAGCCCTGCAAACTCTTTCAGGATGAAAACAGGCAATAGGGCTCATATGACATCATATAGATGCAAGGAAGCCGTCCTGAGAAAACTCTTGTGTGGTAGGATGAGATCCACAGGAACCACTTTGGTGACTCGCTCACCACGCATCCGTCCGGTGGGTGGACTCGATACAGTCTTTCAAACCAATAGTGAAATGTCCGATTGGGTACAGACACCGTGAGAATTTCAGGCTGTCAAAAGTCAATTGTCCTGGGCCACGTCATGGTTCGCCAAGGAATGACATTCTATCTTCCCCTGTGAGGGGGAGATAGTGACTGAGACGGTTATGAAGATGGGACACCGTTCATATAACGTTTTTGAAGATCTTTTCGAACGGTTCAGGGACCAGCGCAGATCTTATAAGCCGGATCGGGTAAGGTCTGGAAGAACAGACCACCTGACAGGTCACCTGACACCGCGACAAGTGCTGGGCGAGGGTGTCTTGAAGCGCGTCTGCCCCTCAACCAAGACCAGATCCATCCCAAAGACCTCAACCAACCGATCCGCGCCCAATCCAATCGGTGCATCCGCCGCCTGCCTGTCAGCATCGTAGCCTTTTTGGGATCATCTCAGATTCTTGCCCAGCCAGCACATTGGACCAAGAACACCGACATACACAAACCATGGCCGAAGCGACCTCCACCCCGCGCATCACGGCGCAGTACCTCGACAACTACGTCGGCCGGAACGTCATGCTCATCGGCAAGGTTCTGCAGCTGCGCGGCGAATCTGCCGTTCTTGATGCGGATGGCAATGTCACTGCTATTCTCAATCGCGTATGTCTTTCCTGGGAGCTTTCCAGTGAGGTTTCATGGCCTTGCTCGAGCGACTCCGCTACCCAAGGCACCTTGGGTAGACAGAAACCTAACCCTTGATAGGATGTCCACCTCACCAATGGCAGTGGTGCTCAGATCATTGGCAAGGTCAACCCAGATCTATCAATCAAAGTCCTTACCTCCCGCGATCTGGGAGCCGGTGTCGGTAAGTACCACTTCTAGGCATCTTTCTGGAATTCCTATCTTCAATCAGGTCAAACGGCATTCTGTGACGGGACTGAAGAAGTCGGTTGAGACCGATGATTGTACCCTTGACACATCATCTTCTTGGAAGTCCACTCTCCCAGATCACGCTCAACAACACCTCTCGCAACCCCTAGCAGCATCGTGCATGATGACCAACCCGCCAAGCACACCGCTAACAACAGTCCAGACTACCAGCTCGCCGCGGCAGTGGTAGAGGCAACCCATCACTACAAGCACCTCTTCGTCTTTGACAATTGACGGCACCAGCCGTCCGGGCGCGTGTACGGGCGCAACCAAGTCACCATCCCCGCACCCAGTCAACCCGCTCACACCCCGCCTCGAGCTTCCGTGACCCGGCCGGCGACGACGACTACCACAATGGCGAACCCCACTCAGCCGTACCGACGGCAGCAGCAGACACCATCACCCACCCAACGTCAAACACCGCAATATATCCCACCCACGCCAGACCCGCCCTCCCCGGATTTGACGCGGCATCAATCAACGCCCCTCATCCCGTTAACTCATCCGCCGTCACCACAGACCCATAAACGCCATGCTTTCACTACCCAGGCATCCCAACATCCCCCACAGCAGCGCGATCGAGGCCATCGGCAATCTTCGGCCGTGAATCAGGATAAGAGAACAAATATCCCCCATGGCCCTTCGCAAACAGTAGCTTTACCTCCCACACCGCCATCACCCGATATACCCTCGCGACCAAGCTTTGCCACGTCTACCTCTACCTCTTCCTCTACCTCTAGGCATCCACAGATTGAGGGTTCTTCCGAGGGCTCCGAGAGTACCATCAAAGCTAGAAAAGAAGAACGAGATGTTGAACAACGCAGGCCTCGGCGGCAAAGGTCGAGACCAAAGGAGCTAGAAGTGGAGGACAAGGAGGTTATCGACGACTCGGAACTGCTGGGTGCTGTTCTGGACGGTATCGGACGTATGATGGTCGGCACCGTTGCCATGCGCATGGATGATGCAGGCCGGTGGAGAATCCGCCGTGGCCCAGGGGATGAGAGTGCTTAGTATCCCGTTGTGCTACTTTTGGGCTCCGCGGTAATGCTCAATCAGGGGCGTGCTTTACAGTCAACCCCCTTTGCATATCATAAATACAACAACTTCATGACAGCACCTTTATTGACTCGTCGGTGTAGGATATGTAAGACCATATCGATACACAGACTACTTTAATCTCTACAAAAAAAGCCCCAGCGCATACTGGAGACTTCCCAACGCCCATATCCTGACACAGCCGGCCTGACAACCTCCCGCGTCAATATTCAATTTCCGTCGTCCAATAGCAGCTCTTGTGCCGCCTCCCAAACCTGAAGCAATGCTTCCTCTGTTATTTTCGGCCAATGATGTCCACCAAGGCCTCCCGAATGTCGGGCGCCACTACCGTGCCTGTTGTCGTTCCACCAAGCCGCAGCCCGGCCATCGCTGCTTCTCGTTCCATCCATGCCCCTCATCGCCCTTCTGATTCTCTCCGCCACAATTTCTCCATCTTCTGTAGCCACCGTCTCGGTGCTCTCTCCCTCGCTTTGCAATGTTCCGTCAGTGTCGTTCTGCGCATCTCCTCCTTTGATACCCTTCAGTCTCCGCGTGAAGTGTTCGAGAACCGACACTCGCTTCTCTGCGGCTTCGGCACGGGATTTCCACATGGCACACTCTCGTTTTGCCACTCGTAGCTGTTCACTGAGTGTTCCAATGTCTAAATTATCTCTGGTCTCAAGTTGACGCCTAAGAAACGCGCTCTCCTCATTTTTAACATCTAGCTGCCTCCGAAGATTGCGAATTTGTGCATGAAGCATGGAGTTGTTGCCTGGGCTTCCTGCTCGTACTGGAACGACATCCTCACTCGGTTGAAGCACTGATAGTGTGGATGGGGGACGGGAAAATATGACATGCTGTGCGATAGGAGGCTGCTGGGCGGGCTTTGTCATTGTCCCAAGATTAGGCAAATTCCTGTCATCGTCCCGAGCAGTTATGTTTGGAAGAGACTTCTCATGCCTCGAGGTATCTGGCGTCCGCCGAAGTTGTGACAGAGATGGCCTGCCGAGGTGCAAGGCACCTCCGTGAGCATCAACTGCTTGAGAAACAGTCAGCGAGCCGGTGCTATCAGTGATAGACCGCAAATGATGGCTTATCGGTTGAAAACTTGCAACCGGAAGCCCGCAGTTTGGATCTGTGTTTCCATTTCCAAGACTCGCTGCCGAAGTCTTTGTCTTTGGCGTCTTAAGCGATAAGGTATCTTGCTTCGACCGGGACGGACCGAATACTGTCTCACTCTGCCGAGAGTGACGAGACGTTGTAGGAGAAGACACATAAGGCGACTCCTGGGATGCAATTTCAAACATGGCCGCCATGGCTCGCACTCCGACTGGTTTCGAGACAGATCCATGTGATGGCGTTGAACTGCCAAAGCTCCCACCAGAAGGGCGCGCCGGCGTCATGACAGGTCTCAAACTTGATGCTCGGGAGCGTTGTGCAATATCCCCTGCCATGGATGCTACGCTCTGCGGCCTTGAAAGAGTTGACTGAAGTGTTGGCGGTTCTCGGGGCTTAAAGTGATCCTGAGAAATACCATCGTTCAGAGCGGTCTGCTGAGGACCGAACTTATGTGCATGGCCCTTCGGACCTCTAGTACCGGCCGAACGAGAATGATTATCGTCAAAAAGATCCGTCGATGGCAGCCTTTCCTATAGCGCCTCTGGCAAAACTTTCACGGTAAATCGGGGTTGAGCCTGTGAATCGCTTTTGTCCATCAACTGTTTTGGGGTGATATTAATGGACCCATTGCTTCCAGATCTGGCATTTAATTTTGTAATTTGCCGTGGACTTGGAGAAGGTGGGTTCGAACTTGGGATATCTTCGTCTGGTTTCTTGCCACCTAACCGGCTACCATCGAAGCTGTTGCTTCTGTGATTCGCTCCGGCCAAAAGAGACTCGTCAAGAATGCTCCCAGTACACCTTGCGCCGCTGTCAATCTCACGACCGCCGGTTTCTACATATGGCACATGCTCTGACGTCGGTCCTGTGATGAAGACATTGTTGGATGGAGTGGGCGTATATGGGCTCATAGCGTCCGGCGATGTATGCCTTGACTTGGGAGTTTTAGGTGTTGGGCTTTCTGAACTCGCAGTTCGACTTGGGTTACTCCTAACAATTCGACGAAGTGCTGAGGAAACCATCCCGCTTGTCTTTGGCTTGGAGTTCTCCGAAACCTTCAAGGAATCGTTTCCTGGGTTGATTACATTTTTATGTACGGGCCAGACGCGTTTCTCAGATCTCGTGTACCCCGGTAACGGTTTAGAAGATGCCTTCGATGAGTTCCTTCCGGGCATCACTTCATCTGATACACGGGGGCTCTCGATTGAACGCTGAGCACGACGGCTCCCCAGTCTGCGGTCCATTTCAACCGACGTCTGATCCTTTTCGATGTCCCCGGATGAACGGATCAGACCTTCTTGAGGAGTCTTGTGGGATTTGATGGCGTTTGAGCATGATGGTTGTGGTGTATTCTTGGACCTAACCGGCGAACCCTTCTCTAATGCCTGGGTGCGCAGTGAAGCATCTTTCATGTCTGACGCCAGCTTGCTCTCCCTAAGGCTTCTATCATCTGCCATACTTTCCTCCGCTGTTGGGGACAGTGGATTGAGGGACTGGCGCAAAGATAATCTGTTTGAGAATTGCGCATGCGTAATTTTCGGCCGCAATCTTTTAACGTGAAGTGACTCGTCCAGATTGCCAGTGGTTTTCGACAATGTCAGACCTAAGGCCTCTGCAAGTGTGTGTCAGCCTTTTACCGTCCTGATACAACGGATGCACCTCTGCTTACTTGATGCTGGTGTGGGAGTGGTGGGTGATTGTGACCTCTGCCGACTGGTCGAAGACCGCGGCGAAGAGTGCTTGCTCTTCCAGCCTCTAGGCAATCCAACGGCGAGAGAGTCAGAGTTTGATGAACGAAGGAACCTCCGCCGGCTCGTGCTCTCCAGATCTTCATTTGACTCCCGGAAACTCGATAAGCTTTTCATATTCCGCACTACTTCTCTCCAATTTGAGATGAGCATTTCGGTGATGTCGTTCGCCACATGAATTTTGTCGACAGACATGGGACCTTTGTCGTTCTGTGCGGTGTCCTTACGTTGCCGTTCCATTTTCAGTCGCGGCGGAGTGAGAGGAAAAAGCAATAGACCTGAAGAAGGATTTGCAAGCTTCATTGCGTAGGAGTCAAGCAAGTCGCCGACGAGGAGGGGGCCAAAAACGATTCCCAAAGCTGCGTATCCCATCAAATCTGACGTTGGAAGTGGCCGGCCCTGTTCATCCTCACGGGCCGCTGTCTCGGCAGCTCGTCCAATGAGGGATAGGAGGCCAATTACAGCGCATATCAGCTCTCGACGGAAGTGAGACTTGATTGTTCCAATAGCCATGGCAATGAGCCTAGCACGAAGCTTCGTCTCTTTCGTCCTGCTGAGTTCCGGCTCTCCACGAAGCTGACTGTGAATCGCGACTAACGCGTCAAAAAGCGGGAGAGAGCCGAGGATACCGCCCGGAAGTACGGACAGTAGTTTCTTGAAAGCCGAAGCTACGTCTTGCGCGCCAGCGTTGATATGTGATGGTAGAGTAGGACAGCGTATGGTACTTGTAATTTCCTCTCCGGGTTTTTCATAGCAGTAGTAGTCAAAAATTGCATTGACAACACGCAGCGAACCGGGAATGCGGAAGACACCGCGTGTAACAGGCCCTGTAAAGCAACTTATCAGAAAAAGCTTTGACGTGTGTGTTGATTATTGTTGCATACCGTACTGGGCCAAGTATTGAGCAGTAGCCCGGAAGCAAGTTGGCACAACTAGTGAGCTGGGGGCATAGTCGGCAGGGAGATGGAAAAGGCTCTTCCCGCTCAGTCGAACCATAGTCTGGAGATCAAGTGCTTTAAGCTCAGGTTTGCGAGAATGAACTAAGTGCAGGGCAATATCACTGACGCTTCGCTTGTGACGGACTGCGTGGGGTGATCCTCGCGAAGTAGGCGAATGTCCCGATGACGTTGAACGGAGTACTCGGGACCACCACCTTCGTTTCTCAGTCATAACGGCTGGCAGTGCATGTCGCTAAACCTATGAGTAATGATTTGTGCCTCGCAAAAGGTGACACTTACTCCTCCCTCGAATTCATCCACCGCAAGTGCTCGAATCCCGTGCTGCCGATACATGTCAGCAAAACCTTGAAAGCTTTCTCAAGAATGGGAGCTGTTATACCCTCTTGGCCAATCGGTTATACTCCTGCACGAATCTTCGACGGTCCTGGATCTCGTCCGTGTCTGACAACATGGCCAAATCCCCCACAGAAGACGCCCATGTCGCGCTGCTCGGGAGAGCCCTGCTCCGTCGACCTTCTCCAACGATCAAAGCAGGAAGAGTGTTCGAACTGGCTAGCGGTTGAAGATTGACCCTTGATGATGGTATGGAGGCCACTATGGGTAACTGAGGGGCGGCAGTACTGGTCGGTGCAGTGCTGATGGTTTGGCTTTCGAGGGTGCCGGTTTCGAGGTCTCGAGACACCGCCGATGATAGAGATGGGTCATTATCGTAAGGCTGCATCACGAAAAAGAAATGGAATCTTTGGCCAAAAGTCGACAGTCGGGAACACTGGGGCCGCTGGTACTGTTTGAGTTTGAGGAGGAGAATATCGAATGTCGGGTGTCGAATAATGGCGACACGCGGGGCGATGGGAAACATTGGAACACCAATGGCGCTTGATTCTGGTTAGCTAGTGCTCATGTGAAGGATACCGTGCCTGCCCAGCGTGGCCGGGCGGGCTGTTGGTGAACTGTTCGATGTCATCCCGAGTAAAGAGCACTTGCTTCAGTATCTTACCTTGTAGGATGTCTATTGCTCCTGCAGGGCTTCCCAGCGATGATCTCGGTGTTCGTCAAGTAAGGTAAGTACGTGCTTGGAAACCCTTCACATGGCAATTGCTCGGTATTTTGCAACCTCTCGAGAGGCAGAGTGGCACACGGCATTGGACAGCATTAATTTGGGGGGCATGTTCTCATTTCGTAATGCATCCAGGTTGCCAACTTCTCCGCGAGCCTCCCGATCGTCTATAATGAAGAGAAAGAAAAATGATGAAACATGGGCACCGTCTGGTATTCCTTCCAGTTACGCCTCTTTACGCCTAGCACATGCTCATTACCAAGTCTACCGGTTCCCAAGTCATTCCAGCGAGGATCCGTCGCTCTTGGTTCTATGCAATTCCGTTTTTACTCCACCGTCATCGTCCCAAGACGTCGTCCTCTTCGCCGTGCAGAAGCACATACTTGAGAATGTCGGACAGGGAGATAACACCCGCAAGTCGGTTATCATCGTCCACTACTATCAGGCGATGTACTCTGGACTTACGGACGGTGTCGAAGATCGAGTCTAGTCTGTCCTCGGGACTGCAAGTGTAGATGCCTGGCGAGTCATCGGGACGCTTCACTAGTGCCTCTCCGATGCTAGATGATAGCTCTTCATAAACGCCGCCCTTAATGCACGGAATGATGTCGACGGCTTCGAAAACGTTCAGGAGACGGTTGTACTTATCAACAATCGGGACGCACGATATGTTTTGCTTGACCATCAGATCGACTACATTGAGGACAGAATCGTGCATCTGCGCTGTAGCAAGGTTGTTGTATGTGCCCAATCCGATCTCCCTGAGGGACTTCTTGAGTAAGACGGTGTTGTGCTCGTTGTTGACGGCGATGAATTTGAGAATTCTGTACTGCGTAATGACGCTCACAACCATCTCGCGCCCGGTCTCGTCGTCAAGGTCCACGAGAGGGATTCGGCGCGCGCGGGTCTTGAGCATGCGGCGGCAGGCCTCGTAGAGTGGTCTCATGGGGTTGACGGACACAGTCTCGAGTGGAGAGGCCCCGATGGCCTTTTCAATATCTGTCAAACCTCTTAGTATGCGACCAAAAGGCCTGGACGACGATGGGAGTGTCATTGACCTCGCAAGCTGCTGAGCCGGAACTGTTCTAGCTTATGCATCTCGTCAGGGAATTGACAGTAATATTGAATCACGTTGATGAAATCTGTCGCCGTCAGAAGGCCGGCGAATCTGGAATTGTGCGAATCCCATAGCGGCGCCGACACGATGGCTAGGACGGTGGTCAGATTAGACAGCTCGTTACGACGAGGCGACATGACTCGTACCGTTTTGAATGAGGATATTGAGACTCTTCTTGATCAGGAGATCGTTGTCGAGGACAATTAGGCGGAAGGAGAGTGGAAGGACATCGTAGCTGGTTCGGACCTTGAGGAAATCGCGAATCGCCCTCTATAAAGACGGGGAAAGTTAGTGACGATTCGTTGCAGTACAAATATGCCCACTCGCGACGGCCTCGAAGCAGAAGCACAACCCCGCATGCGATCGCATCTTGGGGCGCACCTGGGCACAGGCACAGAAGCTGGCGGTGCGCAAGATGACCGAGGGAGGGGCAAGGGGCACAGGTAGCTTACCAGGCCTTGAATCTGGTCCTTGTCGAGCGGGCTAAGCGGTTTCTCTGGCATTTTGCGAGCGACCGAGGGTGGTCTTGGGCGAAGGTATGATGAGGGCGTGACGAAGGGAAGCTCGTGACCATGTGGTCTCGCGATGGACGCAGCGGTAGCGACTACGGGCGGTTGTAGTGGACCATTACCGCTAGGCTGTTGTTGACCTGGATGCGACGTGGGCATGGAACCAGGACCGGCATTGTCCTTCGAAGCCGAGGATGAGGGGTCGTCCATTGCTTCGTCGTGCGAGGGCTAATGGCGCGCGTGGCCCCTCTGGACGTGTGGGAGGAACGGCGGGAGACGGGCAACGGGAGGCAGAGACAATAGGTGGGAAGGAAAAAACGGAAGGGTGGAATTCGTGGTTTGGAGAATGGGTCGGGCTGGACTGGACGCCTTGGTGATTTTCCCTTGCGCCGTTCTTTTCCCCTCCCAACTTGCATCAGGAAGCAACGAGATTAAGTCAGAGGCAAGGTAGGTAGTATGTAGTAGGTAGTGGCACTGATGGCACCGGCAGTACAAGTACATGGCAAATAACATTTATCTCAGCTGTCCCGTCCCTCTTGTGTCGTCTGTGAGGAAAAGTACCCACTGTAACTAGGTATATCTGCCTTGCCCTCTCTCTGACCGTATCTCTGTTTCTACCTATACTGTAGGTATCGGATATTCATCAGGTACCTACCCAGTGCTACCTTACCTTAGTTACCTTACCTTACCTAGGTGCCTTACCTCTTGGTAAGATAAGGTAGATAAGGATAAGGCACGGCAAGTTACCTCAGACCGGCTGGATTTCTGATGGGTTGAACTTGGGCAAACCTACCCGATTAAAGTAGTTGGGGGCGTCGACCGTCTGATTCATGGTGCTGTGACTTTGAATCCAAGCAAAACCTGGCGTGTGATAGCGCCGCCATACTCATAGCTAGTGCTTAGTGCTGCCGCTCAACCTGCGCAGCGGCGTCAGCTCCTTGTGATGATGATGGAGGCAAGCGAATGTGTGATGACGAATTTTTCGTCGTTTGCGATAACACATTCCTTCCGCATGAAGCTCCCATGCTTGGTCAATATAATGGAAACAAGTCCACAGGCAGGCCAAGAGGTACGGTGAAGTGCACGACAGACTGATACGTGCTCAGCTGACGGCAACCGGCCAAAGATGATGGGAAAACGAAGCAGCCGGCTGATGAAGGACTTGTCGTTAAGATGCTACTTAGCCAAAATAGTCATTCAATAATCGCACTCACGCGAGTTGCGGTGACTACAATCTCACAGGGATAGGAGACCGGTTCAGCAGATTCGTTCAACACTGTAGACTATCTTCCAACAGGGAAGCCGAACGATAATCCCCTCGACCATCATTGTCCGATACTCGCCTTGCTCGAGACATGCTGTCTGGCTTCGTCTCAAGCTCGAGAGACACATCATAAATCTTCGATAGGGCGTGACGAAGCATGCACGCCCGAGACATTTTCTGAGAAAAAAAAAAAAAAAAAAAAAAAACTACCTTCACTTCACCTACGCGACAGCCTTCCCGTTCGCGCATGAGTCTTACTTCATACAGACCGCATGAGAACGAACTACTTGTATTTCGTCTCTTTTGGTCTTGCATCGCCAAAGCATCACGTTTGTGACAGCTGCTAGTGAGAAGGTCTCAACCCGGGTGGACTTGGTACGGATAACCACCAGACGTAGCATCAAAGCCATAATCGCGTGTGACTGAACCCTGGATTTCCGGTCACGATGATCTTGGCTCCATATCGCCGGTTGGAAGGAAAGTCACGGCAATCAGGTAAGCTATCTTCGGCGATGGCTGATGTATGACGAGGACCTACTGACTTGGGGTGCTGTGCTCATCTGAAGCTTTACGTTAGTCTCGCATAGTGTCCGTACATAAGGTACTGGTAAGTAGATGGCACTGGCGGAACCACCGAAAGGGCAATCGTAAGGTAGTGTGTATCGTGGAGCAACGTAAACTTCTCGTGTTACATTTCAATGCGACCTCAGGGAGGCATGCGTTCCGAGATAAGAGCGATGTCACCATCTGCCTCAGGTGCAAAGTGTACTTGGGCTGATGGTAGGTGAAGGTTGGAAATAGTCTTCATCACAGCCCTCCATGAGAAGCCTATGGAAGCCTGTCACGCATTGCGATGGTGCAGAAAGATAGAGTCATGTCAAATTCAAGCCACCGCGTCGCTAGCGTAGGTCAAGGAATGCTGTCACCCTGGGTGGGCTAGGTAGCCGCCACACACCGCAGACTCTCCCATCTGGATGAAAGGAAAGAATGTCGATGCAAGATGGGGCGGCACGGCGGGTGCACAGCACAAGCTTGACAAGCTCCTCTCTTCATGGAAGGCGCCTATTGAGTCCCCACACATAAGGGCATGACTGGAAGGAAGTAGTGGAAAGGGAGCAGAATGGTCCGTGCCCTTACCGCCCGATCAAGCTCGAGGCTCTGGGGTTGGAGTCTCCCGCGGCAGGTCCGCCCGAGGGACGAGAATATAATGTAGGAGGAGGAGGAGGAGGACTGCAGCGGTGCGAACTTCGAAGAGTGAGGCGGCGGGTGGGGTCGGTCTCTTTTTCCACGTCTCGTCGGGGACAAACAACCGTCCACTCATATCACGATTAAAAGCCGGACGACGCTGCAGGTACACTCGATACGTACCTCTTGCTCTGGGTCCCTCAAGAGCCTCTAGACCGAAACGAGTTAAATGGCAGGTCCAAGGTCACCAGTCCCACACTGGAACTGGGTTCCATGGGCCTTGCTTCGCTGTACGAATACTGGAGCTGGTGCTGGCACTGCACCGCTGTTTTGTGCTGTGCTGTCTGACGCTTTCCGAGCAAGGCAGCGCTGCTTTCCATTTGCTCGTTGCTTGGTGACTGCCAGTACTTTTGCCAAGGTACTTGGGTACCTTGCCTCTTGTCGTTCCCGTCCCCACTAAGGTAGCCTCAGAAAGGCCCAGTGCTGCTGGTCCGATTGCTGCTACTGCGGGTTGCTGCAACCTGATCCTGGGTCAATGCTCCGCGAGACAACTGGAGCAGCCGTCGCTTTCTTCCCAATCCCTCACTTGACCGACTCTATCGCCCATCAACCGACCGACCTTCGGGCCCCTCCCACCGGGCAGTAACGAGCATCGCAATCCGCTGGCCATCGACTTCCATCAAGATTGCCTCTTCGGTTGGCTTCATCGTCAAATCGACACGGCTATCGAGTCGTCAGAGTCACCGCACATTCCGCATCCCTCTGGTCGTTGGGTGGCCAAAACGTTTGTGTTGTGAAGAGAAGCCCCGTCCAAACAAACAAGCCCAGCTTTCTGGACCACCACCACGACATCGAGTATCGATACCATCGACGTTGGCCCTTGTAGCCCAGCTCGGCCATGGGAGCCTGCCATTCATGCTGCGGAGGTACTAGCTTTCCGTCACCATGTCGACTGGATTGCCTAAGCTAATGGTGACCGTTTAGGGAGAGCCCGCGATGGGCTTTATGAGCCAGTTCTCGCCGATAGCGAAAGAGAAGCCGTTGCCGACCTTCTCCAGTACCTTGAAAATGTACGCGTATCTTCGCTGTGATTTATCTAGTCGACTTTTCATACTGACATTGTTTCAGCGGGGTGAAACGGACTTCTTCTCAGGCGAACCCCTTCGAGCTCTTAGCACCCTCGTCTTCTCCGAAAATATTGATTTGCAACGAAGCGCAAGCCTCACTTTTGCCGAAATCACGGAGCGAGGTTTGTTCCCGGCGTTCTAGTCGCTTGCAGAATCACATCGAGGATGCCCTTTGCGACTTAGCATATGACGACCCCGGTCCACATCGCCTAGATATGCTGACAAGCTGCCGTAGATGTTCGCGAGGTCGACCGTGATACCCTTGAACCGATCCTTTTCCTCTTGCAAAGCCCCGATATTGAGGTTCAGCGCGCCGCCAGCGCAGCACTAGGGAACCTAGCAGTCAATAGTAAGCTGGCCGTCGCAGGGAAGGTTGGAGGATAGATACTGACCCGATCCATCAGCCGAGAACAAAGTTTTGATCGTCCAGCTTGGTGGACTCACGCCACTCATTAGACAAATGTTGTCGCCGAATGTTGAAGTGCAGTGCAATGCAGTTGGATGCATCACGAATTTGGCCACACACGAGGAGAACAAGGCAAAGATCGCTCGCTCTGGCGCCTTAGGCCCTCTGACGAGGCTGGCAAAATCGAGGGACATGCGAGTTCAGAGGAACGCAACTGGAGCTTTGCTCAACATGACACATTCAGGCAAGACGTCTTTATTTTGTAGATACTGACCACGAGCTAACCCGTGTGATAGACGAGAATCGCCAGCAACTCGTTAATGCCGGGGCGATTCCGGTTCTTGTCCAACTTCTCTCCTCGGCCGACGTCGACGTCCAGTACTACTGTACTACGGCTCTCAGTAACATCGCGGTCGATGCTAACAACCGACGCAAACTTGCTCAGACGGAGTCAAAACTCGTCTCTTCGCTGGTCACGCTCATGGATTCATCATCACCCAAGGTTCAATGCCAGGCAGCCCTCGCCCTCCGCAACCTGGCCTCGGACGAGAAGTACCAACTCGATATTGTGCGATCAAACGGCCTTGCACCATTGCTTCGACTTCTGTCCTCTTCCTACCTACCTCTAATTCTTTCCGCCGTCGCTTGCATACGGAACATTTCGATTCACCCCCTGAACGAGTCACCCATTATTGAAGCTGGTTTCCTGAAACCCCTGGTCGACCTGTTGGGCTCTACCGAGAACGAAGAAATTCAGTGCCACGCCATCTCGACCCTTAGGAACCTTGCTGCCAGCTCTGATCGTAACAAGGCTCTCGTCCTTGATGCTGGCGCAGTTCAAAAGTGCAAGCAGCTTGTGCTCGACGTGCCGGTTACGGTTCAGTCTGAGATGACTGCCGCAATTGCAGTCTTGGCTCTCAGCGATGAGCTCAAGTCTCATCTTCTCAACCTTGGTGTCTTCGAAGTTCTTATTCCCCTCACTCATTCGCCTAGCATCGAGGTCCAGGGCAACAGCGCTGCAGCGCTTGGCAATCTCTCTTCCAAAGGTACGTTCAATTCAATCATCCTAGGTTAAACTCTCATCTAAAACTTCGATAGTTGGAGACTACGCGGTTTTCGTTCAAGACTGGAAAGAGCCCAACGGCGGTATCCACGGATACCTGACGAGATTCCTCCAGAGCGGTGATGCTACGTTTCAGCACATAGCAATCTGGACCCTGCTACAGCTGCTCGAGTCCGAGGATAAAAATCTCATTCAGTTGATTGGTCAGGCACAAGACATTGTCGACCAGATCAAGGAGATCGCCAACCGCCAAATCGAGCCAGACAACGAATTCGAAGACGACGATGAAGGCGAAGTTGTCAACTTGGCGCAGCGGTGTCTTGAGCTGCTCGGCCAGAGTGGCTCAAAGTCTCACATTGAGGGTTAATGACGATTTCGGCCAATGCATCTCGCAACATTAATTTATTCTCCAACTTCCCTTACGGGGTGCTACAGCAGCACCGATGGGCTTGGGGGTTTCGGTCGGTGGTGTTTCGGCGTTGGTCATGCAGAATGAGATTCGGTTGTTACGTTGAGTGTATATTTCGGCGTGGAAGCATCTTGAAGGAGCGTTTATTTTGGCGTGCTTACCCCGACTGGCGAGATTACGCCGTCAGAGAGGGGTTGGCTAGTTTCTCCTACTAGGAAGACCCGAACCTTTTACTTTGTATCAAGCATCATGGCTCGTTTGTCGGGCCATCCGTGTCTCATATTACTCGGCCTGTCATCAGGCTTGATGAGCTTTTCTCTGGTGCCATTGGCTCCGCTACCGGTTGTAATTAGGATCATACTTTAGAGGATCGAAGGGACAACTCACAATATGTGACCAGTTCAGTTTACGGAGTTCACCGTCCATATCTTTCTTGTCTTCCCCGTCTCGTATTGGTGTGACGCGAATGTTGTGGCATGATTGCTCTTAGCACTTGTGCATCATTCACTCCCAGCCAACTTAAACATCGCGAAGCCCGTTCCCGGCTGCCCCTCCGGATGAGAAGAGGGATAGCCACCATGGCTTCTCAACAGCTTTGCCCCTAATGAGAGCCAAAGGCACCGGACCATACAGTCGCGAGTCTCTAGATGCTTCGAGATTATCACCCACAACCCAGCAATGACCTTGAGGGACCTGCACATATATTCTTAGTAAGAAGGATCGGGAATGAATCAGATGTCATTACCTGAATCATCTTCGGCGTCTTTGCATCAGGGCTGCCGAGCAGGACGTAATCGCCTGGCATGCCCATCACGCGTTTGATGCCATCGGATTCTGGGAAGATTGGAATCTTGAAAAGAACCAAATCGCCAACATGTACGTTGCGGCCGCACCGAGAACGGTGGTCGACGAGAATGGATTCACCTGCGACTTCCAAGGTTGGAAGCATGGACGGCCCTGACGCCGGGCCCATGAACCAACCATATTCCATCATGACATGGCTAAGGGCCAAAGTTTTCCCTACGTTCAAGGCCAGACGAATGGGTCTTCCTGCCATTGTGCTGGCCTGCTGCGTCCGTGGATTTGCCGTGGATGGATTGCCTGAATGTTTGCTCTTCGCCATTCAGGGCGTTGAGACGGGACATGAAGTGACGAGACACGCGGAGCCGGCGTTCCGCTGGAGCTTGGACCATTGAAAGCTCGTCGCATTGTGATGCATGATTGGTGGAAGAGCTACCTTACCAAAGAACCCCATCTGTCATTCGCCTGCGTGCTTCTGCTCCTAATTTCTGCAATTTGCAACCACCGATTCAGCCCAAACCACAACTGTATAGCCGCACAACAACGGCAAGACCGGCGAATTCGTGCTCCAGCCGACACTCCTGAAACCTTGAAACAGGTCTTACACGAAGTGGCGGGGTCGCAGAGCAAACATGAGAATCACACGATGCCTGTACAACAGCAGGACGGCTCTGCATAGAGTATTTGTCTCGCCCTTTGAAAAGGTGGAAGCACTTTCACGACGAAGCGCTCTTCTGAACCCAGGCTCCAGAGCTCTACCAGCAATCCTGTCACCGCCGTTGCAAGGTTTCGCACGCCACGCCGCCCTCATCCCCCGATTCAAGAAAAAAAGGCCATCGCCATCGGACTCGGCACCCGACGCCGCTGCCCCCAAGCCAGGCCAGCTTCCCCAGGACCGGGCAATCTACGATCGTGAAGTCATGGTTGTCGACGAGAACAACAAGCTCACCGGCCCGCACAATACCCGCGCGGTCCTCAAGTCCCTCGACCCCGAGACGCAGTCCCTCCGAATGGTGTCCAGGGCGCCTGCGCGCCCTGCGCCAGACCAGCCACCGTTCGCAATCTGCCGCGTCATCGACAAGATTGCTGAGAAAGAACGCGAAAGGGCGCAACAGAAGGCCAAGAAGGATACCGCGCGCAGGTTGGCGAGGGTCAAGGAGCTCGAGCTCAACTGGGCCATCGCGCCGCACGACATGGGCCACAAGATGAAGCAGATGAAGACGTTCCTGGAGAAGGGGTACAAGGTCGAAGTCCTCTTTGCGAAGAAGAAGAACAGCAGAATCGCTACAAAGGACGAGGCCGACGCCCTCGTGCAGCAGGTCCGGGATGCCGTGGCAGAAGTTGCAGGTGCCAGAGAGTACAAGGAGGCCGAGGGGCAACCGCGCAAGGTCATGAAACTGTACTTGGAATCGCTGGCGAAACCTGGATCAAAGCCTACTCCTGCGGTGGAGGCTCCGGTGGCAGACGCTGTTCCGGAAGCATCGACCTGATGTGGGCTAGGCCGCCTGTAGAATGGGGTCCTCGAGCTGCGCTCGAAGACTTCGTGGGACGGCGCCTGCGATTCTGACAGAATCGGGCTTGACTTGTAAACCAGAGCTTCGCTGGGAGGCTTGTACCATAAGTGGTAAAGATGGGTGCACCGTCTAGAATAGAGCGCCTATGACACTTGTTTTCCCCTCTCCCTGACCCACACCCTATCTTCTCTGCTGAACGTGTAGATTGAACCGAGGAATTTGCTCTCTGTGGTGTGGTACGTAACAAGCTTACAAGGGTCTATACTGAGTATACAGTCTAATTAGTAACAAGACTTACTCGAGGACCTTTTAATTTGCTTGATATCTAGAAAGCTTTGCTGCCTCAACATCGCCGTCGGGACAGGAACTCTGAAGATACTTTCATCGTCTGTTCTCTCTTCTACAAATACTCTTCTTTGGGCTGCAAAGTGGAAGGAAAGGCTGTGCTTGTGGTACGACCCTAAACCTTTTTGTGGTGTGAATACCAAGTCCAACGGGTAAGTTTCATTCGAAATTCGTATATGAAAAATGCTTGGGGTTAGAGGAGAACTTCTTCCAGAGTCGATATCTGAATCTAGGTTGTCTGCTGCAAACATGTGCACTGCTGAGCAGTGATGGACACCGCAGCTGGGAACGTCATTCCCCGCACCATGCATGTAAGCTTTAGCGAGCTTTTAGCGCGGGGCACCCGTCGCATCCCGCCTCGCAAACCCCTGTGACTCAACCATCCAAAACTTCTCAGCCTCTTTGACTCAATCTAAAGAAACGCCGATCGCCAACCCGAAGGAGCGTCGACGACCACTCCCAAATTCAACTCCAATTGTACGATTTCCCAAACCCATCGGTCGAAATCGAAATAAGCCCACCAGAGAAATTTGACGAAACGAAACGAGGGATAGGGAAGGAGCAATGGCAACAGAGACACCCAGTACTGCGCCGCCCGGGGCCGTCGAGAAGAAGACCCAACAACCCGCAAAGAAAGATGGCGGAGCGCAAAAGAAGGACGCAGCAGCTGCGCCAGCAGAAGGAGGCGAGAAGAAGCTGTCTGGTGCCGAGTTGAAGGCAAAGGCAAAGGCCGAGAAGGCGGCGAGAAGAGCAAAGGCCAAGGAGGCGCAACCAGCACCACCACCTGGCCAGGGAGGAGCTCAGCAGAGCGGAGGAGACGCGAAAGGCGGAAAGTCGAAACCCCGACAAGATGGTCCCCAGAGCGCCGGTGCGAGAAGTGGTCCCGTGGCCAAGTCTGTTCCGGTCGCGGCTCCCAAAGATAACAAGCCCAAGGTCCCCGAGTGTTTCAGTCACCTGTCTATGGCCAAGAGGATACATATGACGGAAGTTGATAAGGATGTCCAACCGGCTGTTCTGGCGCTGGGTCAACAGATGAGCGCGTTTGCGATCACCGACAGTACTACGAGACTGGAGGCGACTCTGTTGGCATTCAAGAAGGTTGGCAACCCCGTCCCCCGAAACTCATCATATAGCGCAAATTTCCCTAACGTTGAATTAGGTGATTGAATCCTACACGACGCCCCCGGGCAACACATTCTCGCGGCATTTCACATCACACATCTTAAACCCCCAGATTGAGTACCTTTCGGCATGCAGGCCGATGTGCTTCTCCATGGGCAACGCTGTCCGCTGGCTCAAGCTCCAGGTCAGCAAAATCGATATCGACCTTCCCGATTTTGAGGCCAAGAAGCTCCTGCACGAGTCCGTGGACAATTTCATCCGCGAGCGCATCACCCTCGCTGACTTCGTCATCGTCAAAACCGCCGCCGACAACATTGCCGACGGCGAAGTCGTCCTGACGTACGCCCACCATCCACTCGTCGAGCGCGCCCTCCTCCAGGCCCACGCCGATGGCAAAACGTTTTCCGTCACCGTCGTCGACGATCCCTTTGAGAGCACCGGCCGCAACCTCGCGAAGCGGCTGCGCGCTCTGCAGGGCGTTGAGGTGGCGTACTGCCCCGACCTGAGCGCCATGCGGGACCACCTGCGCGATACGTCACGGGTGTTGGTCGGCGCGGAGGCCATGTTCAGCAACGGCGCCATGTACGCCCGGGCTGGTACGAGCGACATTGCCATTACGGCGGCCGATCAGGGTATTCGGGTCATGGCTCTCAGCGAGACCATTAACTTTACCGAGAGAGTCGCCATGGACTCGCTCACGTATAACGAAATCGACCCCGAGCAGAATACTGAGGAGGCTTTCAGACTGCTCTTTGACACCACCCGTGACCGTCATATCTCGGTGGTCGTTACGGAGTTGGGTATCACGTCACCCGTATCGGTGCCTGCTATCCTCCGGAAGTTGGAGGAGCTGTAGAATGGTGATGTAGAAAAGGGGCAGGTGATGAGTGTGACAACCATGGGGAAGGTTCGAAGGGATCGAGGGGTATCCATTGCCTTGATGGCCCCTTGAGATTTAGATACCAGTCATGATAGCTCGATTGAGATTGCACCGTAGGCCAATTGGGCAGAAGATTCAGTTCTGAAGTACGTGCAAGGCTTAGTTGACGATGGGCCTTCCCCCGGCGGTGACACTTTCAATATCAACGACTTTTACGGCGTCAATTACACCACTCTCTCTCTCTTCGCAGTATGTACAAAGGGAACCTCGCGCCCCACGGGGTTTCCCCTTTGGCATCCCAGCCAGTCCCTGAGAGGCTGCACGGCGCAACCCGAAATCTTCTTTCAGAGCGAGATGGTTCTACGAGGTCCCGAGCCGACCACATCCGAACCGCCCGACCATCATCGTCCACCCTCACTCAACGGCATCACAAGCTGTTCCCTCTCGATAGCCCTGGCGCATCTTTTTTTTTGCTGATCTTGTTTACAATTGATTTCGTTCCTTCACGCAGTGAACCAATTCTTTTAGGACTGGGCCTGCTCCTCCTCCTTGCGCGCCGCCGCCCTCGCGCGCTTCTCGAGCAGGATACTCTTGCGCTCGCCAAGAATGGACGTCTGCCTCTCGTCGACGCCCTGAAGCCAGTAGCCGAAGCTGCCGCCGCCGATCATGTAGGCCGGGTAGGCCCAGAGGGACTCTTTGTTGAAGAAGGGGCGCATCTCGATGCCCATTTGCCAGAAACGGACGGCGAAGCCTGTTGTTGCAGCGTCCAATGTCAGTTGCTTTGTTCTGCTTTTACGCAATTGGTGCAATACGGATAGAGAAGGCTCGTGACTATTCTCATCGTCTTGGTTGAGTGGACTCTGTGGCAGACGGGGGCACTGTTCCGTGGATGTCGTCTGAGGGAAGGGGGACTGGGTATCACGCACCGAAGCCGCTCCAAAAGAGGACCCTGCCGACCATTGTAACTGTAGTGGTGTCTGTCTCGGGCGGTAATAGTCAATTGACGAAGTTGTCGGGGGTGCTTCTCCGCCGGGACGTTGAAATGTAGGCAGTCAATTTCCTGATGGGCCGTACGTTCGGGATACAATGTGAAGCTCCCCGGGGACGGCTGCAAGGTGTGTGGCAGGTCCGCGTACCCGCCGTGACGCCGGATGCCCAATCGCTGGGTGATGCGGAATAATTGCAAATCCAGTTTTTCCGATTCGGTCGTTGGTGGGCTGGGGTTATACGGGCCATAGCGCTGTAGGCCCCTAGGAAAACGGGGGATTTAGGTGATCATGCGCTGGGTTACCGCTGAGACATATAGGCCCTGGGTCCACTCAATGTTTCCTACATACTCAATGTCAATTTCTCTACAAATTTTCAACAGTATCCGATATGGTGTAGTGGCCAACATGATGCCCTCTCATGATTTGAGAGGTTAGGCATAGCCCCGAGTTCGATTCTCGGTTTCGGAATCTTTTGCCATTTTGGCCACTAACTCCAGCTCGATATCCGTCTAGCTTTGTTTGTGACTGGCGACTTACTCAATAACTAGTTTAGGCTAAGCTGGCTTGCTGTTTATTCATTGATTGATATGCGTCAGTCACCACTGGTTCTCCCCTGGTTGTTTCTTGCATTGTCTCCCGGTGTTGAGGAATGGAAGAAAACACCCACGAAACACGCGAGTCGATTGCAGAAGTCACGTCCCAACGACGGGTGACAACCAAAGTCACGGGTATCTTTATTATCCAAGTCATTTACAAGCTCCCTTGTTGTAGGTTTTCTTGAACCCACTTTAGAGAGCTCCAAGTCTATATTACAAAGCTTTACAAGGCACCGCCCACCGCCTGGGCGATCCACATAGCTATCCTCACCTGGATGCCAACCCGCCTCTCATTCTTGGAAAAGTCCTCACGAGTGACTCGTTCAGCGTGATCTTGGAGCCACGTCTGCTCTTCGCCTAGGCGCTTCTTGAGGTCCTCGTCTTTTGTGAGGATCATGGCGCCAGCCTCAAGATCGTGGGTATAGCTGCGTTTCGTATAGTTTGAGCTTCCCACGATACTAATTGATGGATTTTGTTCTCCCGGCAGCGTAATCCAGAGACCCTTGGCGTGATATGTCCAGCCGCCGGGCTCGCCGATCGTTCCCTTGCGCCACTCCTTGAGGGCGATGGAGTCGTCAAGCTTGCGCTCGTGGACGGCGCGGACGAAGCGGCGCGCGAGGAGCGTGTAGGCGCCTGGCAAAAGTCCAGACACGCCTGGGGATTGGTAGAAACCGTTTGCCTGTTGGGAGGCGGTGATGACCACATTATTTTGTGATGCCGTGGATAGCAGCAGCTTGGTCAGTGACGGTGCAGGATTGAAGTAACCTGCAGTAAAGGTCCATGACGAGCCGGCATATTCGGGCTTGCCGAGGGTTGACAGCACGTGAGTGACGGCGGGAAGCTCTGTCGAGGTGTTGGGGCTCATGAGCTGTGTGAGTTGGGAGAGCATGTAGACCTTGGTGTCTTTGCCTGCGTCTGCTGAGGCTGCTTGCCTAGGAGATATCAGGGCGTCGAGGGCAGGAGTCGTGGTGCCGATAAACTGCTTCGGCTCTTTCAGGGGGGATGGCGCGGGGTTAGACTTGGGCCAGGTCAAAGCAAAGCCAGCAGGTTCTTTCGAAGGCTCAACGAGGAAGCTGAAGGACGATACACCATGGTGGATGTTCCAGAAGTAGTCGGTAACCTCTTTGGAAGAGAATAGGTGGTAGCGATCTTGTCGATTCGTGAAGTAGTCGGAGGAGAGGTTCGCCCTGCATAGGTGTTAGTCGCGACTCAGATGCCTTGCAACGGCTCCATACCCAGAGAGAATGATCTCATCGTCGACACCGTATAACTTCATGTGTTGCAGGCCCCACCCCTCATTGATGCGTTTCGGTATGTACTTCTTCCTCAATCCCGTCAGGTTTGGTGTGTGGTACATTCGGATTTCCACTCTATCTGCGCCAAATTCCGCTACGAGTGGTGCGAGAAGGGATGCGCATGAAGGGTTCGGCTCCTCTCGCGTGCCTCGCAAGGCATCCGTTAGAATGCTAAGCTTCAGCTCGGGGTTATTTCGCAGAGCTTCATGTAGGGTCGCAATCTAGTCATGGGCACCATCAGCGCTTGTTTCAACCCACGCGCATTCTATTCTAACTAACCAATTCTTTCTCTGTCTTTCCGATATACAAGGTTGACAGAAAGATCCTCCTCTTCGCGTTCCGTATCCGCTCCTAAATCCCGTATTAGTTCCCAAATCCTTAGTGGGTGGTGCATGTTTTCGCAAGGCACACCTTCAATGTCTCGTAAAAATCGGCCGGTGTTCGGATGATCTGAATCTGGGAACCATTGATGCTGAAAGAAGGTGCGATTTTATCGAGCTCATTTGCGAACGGCGCAAGCATGCCAGCGGCGCTACCGGAGCTTGAAGCCGTTGGGGTACCGGCGGCAGGCGTCGCGAATCGTCGGCATTGCGGTTGAGCGCGTGTAATATTCGTTCGTGCGAATGGAATCTTGAGCTTTGTAGAGCACCGTGACACGCCACGGACAATCATATCGTATTCGTCGATTGGAATACCACCACTCCTGCTGGATATCGAGTATCCTTTCCAGAAAACTTCATCCAAAGAAGGAGAGCTTCGAGGTTCTGGGGACATGGGTTCGTGCATGAAGCTCAGTCATTGGTGGCGGGGGTTGCCGCGAGCGCCAGGGAGTCCAAAGACCAATGGCCTTCGAGTTTATGTAATCCGGAGCTCCACCCTGGCACCAGCGTCGCTCAACCTTCCCGAACGTCAAGTCTGCAATCACATCGTCGACAGTATAGCTTCTGTAGGTCAATTGACCAGCCGCCACCATGTCGACCCCTGGAAGAACAATCGCCAACCTGCGCAAGGTTGGAATCAAGGCGTGTATTGAACTATCTGACCGCTGTTGCTGTGACCGCTAACTCTCGCTTCCAGAACTACTTCCGCCAATTGCTGGTACGTGGCCCCCCAACACCCCGAACGCAGTTGCCCCTCTTACACTCGAGAATAGTACATCGGTGACACCAAGCATGGCCGTCTCGTAGGCGAAGATAAGGCTGGCAACAAGTACTTCGAGAACAACGACGAACTTCCCCGTACGGAGACCCCAAGCGAAAAGCGCCCTCAATGAAGAAAGAAGGAACGCGGGGCTAACAAGGAGTTCATAGTGCGTACGCGCTGGGTGGACTTCAAGGTGCACGACTACGACTCGGCGCAGGTTGAGCCTGGCTGGCACGCTTGGCTGGGATACATGGTCGACAAGCCGCCTACCGAGGACGCCCTTCTCCAGACCAAGACTCGGAAGTGGGAAGTGCCACATGTGCTTCCCAACTTCACGGCTACCCCGGGAGCCTACAAGCCATACAACACGTGAGTGGCAGTGTTCTTTCTTGATATGTATAGGTGGAGATGCTGACAACTGGCGCAGAGTCAAGCCGAAAGTTCACGCGTGGGAGCCCAAGGCCGTTGAAAGGCAATGAGTAGCAGAAAACGGGGTGATTGTACATAAGCCAAGGTAGCTTCCCGCAATTTCAGGTTTTTGCTTTGTGATCAACAACGTTGCCAATGTTTTCCGTTACCAATGCGCGCCGAATCAAAAGTAATCAGCCAAAATGGACCAGCAAAGAAGAGGACCTGTAAGTTAGTTCGAAGCCCTTTCCATCCGCTTGTGTGCCGCCCCCTACCAGAATAGCCAAGCCAGCAACAGCAGCAAGAATATGCGACAGCCAAGCTTTGAGAAGATTGCAGATACAAGGTACTAGATCCATGAAAGGTAAATGCTAGATGAGACAAATAAGGGGCTTTTCATGACGATTCTGATTTTGGACACCTTCCACCATTCACGTATGATGATGAGGCTCATCAACGAAGGATTGTTTCTTGGCTTGTTCCTCCCGACAACCCCTCCTTAGCCATGGATCGCTCAGCGTCTTCGGAGAGTACGGGACGCTCGGCTGCGGCGAGTGGACATGGCCCTCTGGCAGATCTGAGAAGAAACAAAATGTAGTTAGCTGAACCTTTACGCGAGTGTTGGCTACACTCCTGAACGTGTGTTTCATAGCAGAGCAGCATGTGTAATTGTCTCTACCAATGGATTCGGCTGTTATCACCTTGTTCTTGGGAAAGACAGTCAAAGAGGACAGGGAGGAGAGAGGATGAGGAAGAAATCCATCTTGTGCGCAGTGTTTTAATTGTTTTACTACATATCAGAAATGCCTCTGTTCCGCCGGTATCGCAGAAGCAGTGTCTTGAAGACAAGTCACCAAGGCTACTACCGATCCATCGATTAGGCTCATCGGGCACATCATGGGCTACTTCCATCCGTTCTCCGGGACGACTAGTTTTTGCTAGCAACCTCAGCAAATCCCTTCTCCTCAAGTTCCAGCGAGCCCAAATCTGGCACAAGCGGCGTCTCCATACCCTCCGCCGCTGCCTCCGCCCCGTTCGCCTTAGCCGCGACACCCTCCCCGTCCGCAGCGAAATCGACCCACGCCGGCGGATTGATCCTGCTAGGATTCGCCTCGCCCTTGAAGTGGTAGCCCCTCGCCCTCGGTCTCGTTCCCGTACCCTGCGGCAGCTCCGCCTCGTACGCCGCGGTGAAGCGCTTCGACTGCTCTTCAAACTCCGAGGCGCCCTTTGCGAGGGTCGCCCGGATACCGGCGAAGAAGTCGGCCATCACTTGATGGTTGTGAATCTGCAGCAGCGTCCAGCCAAGCATCTCCTTGGCGTTTAGGAGGTGGTGGAGGAAGGCCTTGTGATGTGTCGTGCAGGCGTAGCACTTACAGCCCTCGGCGAGGGGTTTCACGGCCACCTCGTTTTCTGGAGCCCACATGTCGTCGCCGAGAGGCTCGACAGCATTGCTTTGGCTGTCGGGTGGGGGGAAAGTGAAGGACAGCGCTACACCTGCGTCCGAGATGGCATTGATGAACGGTATCGTGCAGATGTCGACCCCCAAGGAGATTTGTCGGAGAATGGCTTGCGGAGTATCAGGAATGTGCAAGGAGAGGCGGGGAAGAGAAACCAGGGGTTTGTATTTGTCCTCGATGTCGGGCAAGATATCAACGTCGTAGAGAGCCAGTCCCGAAAGTGATTCGATGACATCGTCCGCCAGATGGCGAAGGTATTCCCACTGCATAGGAAACGGCACCGCAAGAACAGGCGCGAAAACCGAAACGCCAGACTCCTTGAGAAGCTCGCGCCTCTTGGGCGTCAGAAATACGTCGGTCCATTCCTCAGTCCGCTCGGCCATGCGAACGAGCTTCTTTGAGGCCGGCATCGTGCTCGCGTGGAACAGATCAGCGGGGCCGATGGCGATGTCAGGCTTCAGCGTCTCAATGGCCGCACAATACTCGTCGGTGGAGAGGTTCCTGAAGCCGGTCGAGGTAAAGATGGCCACGTACTTTGCGCCATTGCCCACGGGAGTCTTAACCGCCGGGCATCTCCTGGCAGCAAGAACCGTAGCTATGCTTTCGGGCAGGCAGGAAAAGGTGTGGAGTGGCTTCTTGTTAGGCGAAGGTATTGAGAGCGCTGAAGGGTTCTTCTTCTCAATGACTTTCATCGCCGGTCAGCTTTCCCGGTGCCACATGAGACCAATAAAAAAAAAAGACTACTTACAATCCTCGAGCGCCATGTACGCTCCACTGAAAGAAGCATGCTTCTTCAAATTATCGGGCGTAACATGAGGAAGTACACCTCTCGAGGCGACGGCATAGTAATTTGGCGTCTCGATAGTATTCCGCTTAGGAATACTCAGTCTTCCAAGGCGAGCTGCAGATGTGCCATCTAAGGACTTCTTTAGAATTTCAAAAATCATGCCTTCTGCCCCGTCGACCGTTTTCGCATCACTCATCTTGACACATCAACGACCCCTCCAACGAGTGTATGAGTCAACCCTGATGCTGCAGTGTTCCGGTGTAGTCAACCGCCGGTCTCACAAGCCTGTTCTCGCAAGTGCTGGATCCTCTGAAAAAAACAAAATCTCACAAGACAGCCTTTGGTTGTCACTCGCTTACGATTGCCGTATCGCCATGTCGAGGGTTAGGGATCGTTCTAGCGTGCATGAAGGGAAAACGAAAAGGCAGCCACACTTGGCGTCGTGGGCGTGGCTTGACTCGTGGCTTGCACTCTTCCCACGGGGGGATGGTTTGCGACGAGTGGATCTGGCAGGTGTCCCGGCCCCCGGGCCAAGTGATTGCGGCGGGGTCCCGATGGAGGAGATGCTGCAGGAGTTTCTGGGCAGCGCAAACACATTTCGATTAGAACCAATCGTTAAATCCCATGTCTTGATCCGATCACATCCCATGGCCAAAGCATATTGAGACGTAACCGTATGTATGTGAGTCTAACGAGGAATAGCGTTGTTGCTGCTTTTACCCGCGACCTCAACATGTCACTCCCACAACAGTATCGGCCGGTACGGCTATCGGGGCGCTAAAACGCTTAGGGAATGACGTATGTTGACAGTGGCTGATGCAAGATTGACGACTTTGAGATGGAAAGCTTAGGAGAAAGAACCAAGATAAGGATCGATAGGTTGGTAGATGGAATGTCGAAGGAGAGTCTATATCCCTTAGCTCGAGGCGCTGTACGGCGGCCGTGGAACATTAACGTCCGAAACTATCATTGTATAACGACATTCACGTGGGGTGGTAGTGGACACCAAGGGTGATTTACACTATGTACATCACAAGGCATTCGAGTTGTATTAGGATCTTCGATTTATATAATAATAGGATCATGCAAACGTAAGAAGATTCCAGATCATAAGACGACCGTACATTGTATCCTCCCCAATATGTACCAAAATGTGATTAAGGATGATTAAATGGGCTCATCTCTGGGCTCAATGAGCACCTCGTTGACGGCAACATGCTCTGGTTGACACAAGGCGTACACAATCGAAGAAGCAACGTCCTCCGCGTCCAGAACCTTGGCACCAGTAGGCTCGCCGTATTTCTTGATTGCCTCTGCATCAGTAGAAATGCCCAGCAACTCTGTAGCCGTGTTGCCAGGTTGGATAGAGGTGACACGAAGACCCGTACCAGCCGTTTCGAGACGCAAGCTCTGCAGAGTCGCTTCCACAAAGAACTTGCTGGCAGAGTAGACACCCAGGCCAGGGAAGACCTTTCGGCCAGCGTCGGATGAGATGGCCACAATGTGACCCTTTCCTCGCCCGAGCATGCCGGGTACCGTAGATGACAAGCAGTGCAAGAGACCCTTGCAATTGACGTCGACAGTGCGCTCCCACTCATCAGTCTGGTTGTTCGCCATCATGGTAAAGTACATGACCCCGGCGCAGCTGACGAGGATATCGACCGGCCCAAGCTTGTCGGCTGCCGCTTGCATGAGCGACTCAACGTCCTCCTTCTTCGTCACATCCGTTTTATGGATGAGGACCTTGCCGCCGGTACCAGCAAGCTTGGCCTTGACACCTTCCAAGGCTTCCGTGCGTCTTGCCGCGAGGGCGATATGAGCGCCCTCCTTAGCTAGTCCGGCAGCAACAGCCGCACCAATTCCGGAAGAGGCACCGGTGATGACGGCAACCTTGCCAGCCAATCGGCCCTTGTTGACACGCGATGTGACCCCCTTGGCGTTTGCTCGGCGCGGAGGTCGAGAAAGCCAACCTCGGGCACAGAAGTGTCGGGTGTAGGTCTCGAGCAAATCGGTATCGATCTTGGGGCGAGGGAGATTGTATTTGAGTAGAGCGGGTGCTGTGGACTCGTCTTTGAGGACGGTCAC
Source organism: Colletotrichum orchidophilum (assembly GCF_001831195.1). Taxonomy (NCBI): domain Eukaryota; kingdom Fungi; phylum Ascomycota; class Sordariomycetes; order Glomerellales; family Glomerellaceae; genus Colletotrichum; species Colletotrichum orchidophilum. Next base: position 95,960 of record NW_019173021.1, read on the forward strand.
AGCCTTCAAGGTCTCTGCAGTGGGCATACCACCGCGAAGAATGTCGACGGTGAAAGGGACGTCGCCTGCTGTACCGAAACCTCTCTTCTTGGTCCATAGCTCAACCCAGTCGTCCCAGGGCACACGCTTGGTCGGAAATCCGAGCTCATTCAGGGTGTCAAAGATGTAGTTTGCAGAGACAGGATTGGGGTCACCAAGGTGGTAGGTCAGCTGCTCGGCGTCGGTGTGGTTGGCAAGAGTCGTGATAGCTGCGCTGACGAAATCGACAGGCGTCATCTCGGCGAACCAGTCGTCAACATAAGGCGCAGTCTTAAGATGTAATGACTCGACGATGAGAGCATTTAGAAGATCCCATGCATTGCACGAGCCTGTCTTACTGTGACCACTGATCGTACCAGGGCGATAGACCTTACACGGCATTCCACGACGAGCAGCTTCGTAGACCAGTTTCTCAGCCACCCACTTGGTCTGTCCATACCCGTCTATCAGCTTTTCGGGAACATCGTCAATGTCAACCATGGCATCTTCAGAGTGACCCGCAACAGATGGCGTCAAAACACCGTTTGTAGAAACGTGGTGAAGGGTGGCACCGCTCTTTGATGCCAAGCGCAGGATCTCTCTAGTGCCTCCGACATTCGGGCTTCTCAGCGCAGCATAGGGGTAAACCAAGTTGACAGTTGCAGCAGCATGAATGATGACTTCAACGCGAGAAACGATATCGTCGTAAACCTCTGACGCAAGACCAAGGTGTTCGCGTGACAAGTTTCCGGGCAAGACCTCCATTCTATCGAGTAGTGAGTCATCCCAGATGCCAAGATCGATCAAGTTCTTTCGGATTCTAGCCATTCCGGCGGCACGCATCTCGTCGGTAGGATCCGTGAAACGAACAAGGCAGATAATATGTGCCGAGGTAGTCTCAACAAGGGACTTGAGAAGGAAGGCACCAAGATATCCGGTGGCACCGGTCAAGAGCACAGTATCAGCATCGTTCAAACGCCGCATGGGAGTGCCATTCGACTGGATGTCATCGGGCAGAATGGAGTCGGCACGAAGGACGGCAGGGAGATCCGCCTGCACGGCCGCGGTGTGACCGTCGCGAGCATCGCAGATTGCTTGCAGGTGGCCTTGCAGTGTTGGTGTGCCCGCAAGAGGGGCAAGCGGGACTGGGAATCCAAATTCCTTGGCGAATCTGTTTGCAAGGTCTGCGAGAATGAGGGAGTGGCCGCCAATGTCAAAGAAGTCGTGCTCCTCGGTGATGGCACTATCGGGCATGTTGAGGGCAGCGGCCCACAGCTTCTTGACGGTCTCGAGCTTGATCTTGGTGTTTTGCTCCTTCTCGCCGTTGACTGCAAGCTTGGGGCTTGGCGGCGGCGGCAAGGCCTTCAAGTCAGTCTTGCCAGAGACACCGTGAGTAGGTAGCTGCTCAAGTTCGACCCAGTAAGTTGGTATCATGTACAGGGCAAGATGCTCTCCAAGGACACGCCTAGCTGCAGGGCTGTATCCAGAATCGTCAATGACCACATCTCCCCGGCCCCGCTTGTCATCATTATCGCGAACAATATAGGCAACAAGTTGTCTCTCAAGGCCTTCTCCGTGAGAGGAGACTGCGCAGTCACTCACAGCCAGGTGCTTCACAATGGCGTTTTCGACAGCACCTGGTTGGACGGTATAGCCACGGGTCTTAATCATACCGCCTGCTCGGCCAGTGATCTCTAGGAGCCCGGAGGGAAGGACTCTGGCGAGGTCTCCAGTACGGTACATGCGTGCACCTTCCTTGTTGACGAAAGGATCCGGATGGAACGCCTTGGCAGTTGTTTCTGGTAGGTTGAGGTAGCCACGCGCCAGGAGGTCACCGCCCACGTAGAGTTCTCCGCTGATATTGTTGCCAACTCTGTTACCGTCTTCGTCCATGATGTAAATGTTCTCTGGATTCATCGGTGCGCCAACCGGGCAGACACGGGCTTCAAAGTCAATGAATGTGCTGATATCACCGGCTGCAACCTCGTGAGTCTCGCAGGCGCTGTAGACATTGAGAAATCTGGTTTCGGGCAGGGCCTTCAATCCCCTGCGGCAGAGGTCGGTTGTTACCACCTCGCCATTCAGCCAGAGAGACCGCAGCTTGGGGAGGCGCTTGCTCAAGTCAGGGTGACGAGACAAAACGGTAGCCAGCAAGGTAGGGGTCATGAGCGTATCTGTGATCTGCCGAGACTCAAGCAAGTTGACAAGAGCTGATGGGTCGTAACTGGCACTGTCCGGAACGGCGAAGACTGTGGCTCCGCGCAACAGGGGTCGAAGCATCTCCCAAACGAAGAACACATTGCAAGCTACACGGTCGCCCGGTTGCAAGTCGCTGAGACCAAATCTGAGGTCATACGAGAGCACCGCCGCTCTGTGGGGATTGCAGATTCCCTTGGGTTGGCCAGTGGTGCCAGAAGAGTATGATACGAACATGAGACGCTCGAGATCATCGCTGGCAGGCAACGGAGGAAGTTCGCCGTTTGCGTGCCCATTGACAGTCGTTTTGCTGGGTTCGTCAATAACGATGATAGGCACTTCCGCCTTGATGTGGTTGACGTGCGCGCTTTGAGTGATAACCACTGATGGCTTTGCGTCCTGGATGACATCGCGCAAGAGCCCAGAGGGATATGCGAGCTCAAGAACCAGGAAAGCTCCGCCAGCGCGAAGAGCTGCCAGAGAAGCGATTACGTAGTCGGCACTTCGATTCATGAGCACACCAACGAGACTGTCTCTGCCGACTCCATAATGCCGGCGCAATTGATCGGCGAGAGTCTGTGTCTCTTGGTCCAACTCAGCATAGGTGAAGGTTCGCGATTCATCCTCAAGCGCCACAGCGTCAGGAGTGACCTTGGCCTGCTGCTCAAAGAGGGCAGCGATGTCCTTGGTGACGTCGAGAATAGGCATGTTATCAATTCTCTGATAAGGGGTATATGGGAGACAAGATGATGAATTGAAGCAAAAAGGGATCACCTCTAGGCAAGCCGATGAAAGATGGTAGGGAGAAAAGTCACAGACGGTGAAGTCGAGATGAGAGACGACGGGTGTAGAGGAACAGAATAATCTCTGGCACCTTAATAATAAATGTGGCAGGGTAGCCGCAACGTTGAGTCTGGGAAGGAAGGAGGTCACGAGACAAAGTTGGTTGTCAGAAGCTCTTGCAACCACTCGGGCAGTTGAGGCAAAGGTATGACGCGGAAAAAAGCAATACCAACAGAAGCGAAAGCAGAGTGTGTACCTTGCTTGGCTTCAAGTCCCTTACCTGTTAGAGGTCCCTCAACCAGAACAAGTCCCCCGCCGACGAAGCGTACACGTGTAGGGAAGTAGCGGTAGCACATGCACACCGACAGCCGTCGCGAAACGATGAAATGTCGGTACGAGATAGCCCAGTCCAGTCCATAGCACCCACTACCGGAAGGCCATGGCCAATGAGGTGCATGGTTGCCAAGTTGACCGGTGGTTTAAATGGGTCGAAAGAAGGCGATAGAAGCCAGGGAAGTTGCTTCGTCCAACTCAGTCTAAGATGAAAGAGTGTGGAAGGCAAGGTTCAGCTGGTATCGTTTGTCTATGTAGCTATCAGTAACAGACAAAGCCCTAGCGCCATCAACCGCATTGCTCAAGGCTTGGACTACTCCCACTGTGACCCTAAGCACATAGGCAGTATAGGATGCTTCAGTTGAGAGGTTCACTCTCAATAATGCGGTATATATACACTGATCCTTCGAAAAGACAATGTTGAGGTTCTAAGCACATGTCAAAGTTGCAGGGGCAATGTCGATGATGAAAAAGTCTAAATGCTTGGGGGCCAGAGTGTCATTTTGAGCGTGAGCAAGTGAGAGAGTTGCAGTTTGTCACTTAAAGCCAGATGGGAGCGCGAGATCAGTCGCGGTGCGGTCAAATGACTCGCTGTGTTTCCCGACAGGCTGTTGACAGTTGGGGGCGGCGCCCAGGGAGCGCCATCAGCTCGGTACGAGAGTCGGTCCGCCATGTGGCTGAGACCCGGCGTGGGGTATCGGTGGCTGGACAACCGGGTCGCTTGCCCCTCCGACACCCGCCCGCCGTAGCTCCGAGGCAGCGCCCTTCTTTTCCGTTTTTGTTCCACTAAAGCGGCACCCCAGGTACGTACTCTTTTTTACCTTGCACTTTATCGCCACGCGGAACGCCGGAGGCGCGCAAGGATCACCCGATGCTCCACCTGCCAAGGCCAAGTCAGACAGGGAACAGAGGTGCTTCGGTGCCGCGGGATCGACTGCTTCAGGATCACCTGGCTAATGCGGTTCCTGAGCTGTCCCTCTGCCACAGCGCTGTCACCCATAGGCTGCCGTTCTTTTCGTCTGAAGTTACCGAAGCCAATGCGTCGACTCCGTGAGCAACTCGATAGGAGGCCAGCGAAACATTCGTTTCACGACCGAGAGAACCTCGTCACTTCATAGCATCGCATTGATACCACTGTTCTCTGCCATTCCGGTATGACCTCTCGCCCGATCCCAATGCCGAGCCTTCTCTTGCTGACTGATCGTCATGGCGTACCTAGCCGCCCTCGGTTTCCTAACCACTTAGGTCCTTAGGTCTCGCCCCTGTCCGATCCGCCGAATCGTCACGACTCACCTTACATATCTTGCCTAGCCCCAACGTTCACTCCTCCACTATGGATGACCGAAGACCTGAGCAGGAACCGCTCTTGAGCATCATGGAGCGACAACAGGCCGAAGAGCCTGCGAACCGGGCAAATGCGACAGAACATCCCGATGCGCCGCTCGAGGATAGCCCTCGCCGCGAGCTCGAAGTCGACGATGACTCTGGCCCATCGACACCCCGGTTCATGCAGGACGAAGGACACTGGAAGCGCTGGAGATGGGTGCCATTCCCGGTGCGCCGCATCCTGAAGGCCACCGCGAAGTGGTCCAAAGGCCCCCCAAACCCACACGATTACAAGATCAAGCCCATCTTTCCCCGAATCCAAGAGTTTCCTCTTGTGTTGATCGATCGATACCTCAGAAAATTCAAGCACCGAGTCGGTATTGTTTTCCTCTATTTCGCCATTTGGATCATCACATTTGCTTTGGTCAAGAGGAATGAGACCTTCGCTACCGAAGTTGAAGGATGGGGAGCACCCTCGCAGATTGGGTGCGGTGCAGCATACTGGACAAGGGGAAATAACTGCGGCCTCAATGGTGCCGACTGCCGCCCGTTCAACGGTAGCGGCTTTGCCTTCAGGTGCTCAGCCAACTGCGCTGGCTACATGGTTCTGAATCCAAGAGCGGTCGGAGACCAGGAGATCGTCTACCAGCCGCTTGTTGTCGGTGGACAAACCGACAACTCTAGTTCGCCGATCTATCGAGGTGATTCTTTCATCTGCGCCGCTGCAATCCATGCTGGTGTGATATCCAACGACAATGGAGGTTGTGGCGTTGTCCGCCTGGTTGGGCGAAACGAGGACTATCTGAGCTCGGAGAAGAATGGGATCGACAGCATCAGCTTCGACTCCTACTTCCCGCTCTCGTTCACATTTGAGCCTGGCATTCAGTGCCGCGCTAAGGACCTAAGGTGGAATCTGTTGGCGGTCTCTGTCGTTTTCACAACGGTTCTGTCTCTGTTTACGGCGTCACCCGCCCTTTTCTTCTTCTCAATCTTTACTGGCATATTCTGGCATGTCGGACTCGCCTCAGACCCTCCGAATCACTACTCAGTCGCCGACCTTGTGTCGAACATCATTGGCAAATACCTCCCAGCAATGTTCTGCGCCTGGGTCATGTATGACAAAATGGGAATCCGACGAACGCTCAATGGGCTCACTGCCCAGGTGGAGAAGACGATTTTGTGGCTCGGTGGATGCTGGGTTGGCGCGCTTACCAACTACACGTTCAGCTTCATTCCGATTCAGAGGCTGAATGCGCATGATCTCAATCAACAGCCGGGAGCAAAGGCGGCGTTGGCCATCATCATCATCGTCTTGGTGGTGATCATCGCCAAACAAATATGGTATTTCAGGCAGGAGGGCCGCCTCCTGAAGTATCTCAAGCTGTATCTCCTCTTCGTGGGGGGCGTCATTGTTTGCCTTGTCCTCCCAAACCTGAGTCTACGCATCCACCACTACATTCTAGCTTTGCTCTTGCTCCCAGGTACGAGCATGCAAACGAGACCTTCACTGGTCTACCAGGGCATTTTAGTCGGTCTCTTCATCAACGGCATAGCCCGCTGGGGCTTCGACTCTGTTCTCCAGACGCCTGCAGCCCTCCAAGGCGACGCCCAGCACGGGTCGGTCTTGCCCAGCATTCTCCCACCCGTCATCGACCTGGGCCAAGCCATGTGGAGCATCAACTTCACATGGGCGACCCCCCCTGATGGAGCGCGATACGACGGCATTAGCGTTCTCGTGAATGACGTGGAGCGCTTCCGTACCTATTTTGATGACGGGCCCGTCCCTCCGACGAGTTTCCTCTGGAGCCGCCCGAGTGACCTTGGCATGAACGAGTACTTCCGTTTTGGATTCATGGAAGGCAGCGAGAGCTATGACTTCACTAAAGCTGGCATTTGGAACACTGAAGGCAGATGGATAGACATGAAGCCGGGCCCTTCCATGATCAGGGGTCGGTCTTTGTTGCACGATGACGAGAGCGTGCCACGGTAATTTTGATGCGTGATGATCCTGCTTGCTTTAGATACCTAGAATAGCATACGAATTTTGAATATTATTCTTGTTCATAACTGCTAGTTGTTATTCTGGTGTCCAGTCCATCCTGGGCTCAGGGGTTCGAGCAAAACTTTGACTCTATTGATTGCAGTGGTTACTTCGGTATAAAGGATAACATGCTACACGACCACCATAGCCTGCTTGAGTCACCCCCTCCAGCAACAAGGTCACCCTTTTACGCTCCCTGCCTGCGGCGGCACAGGGGACGGCCACGCTCAAGGGTTTTCGGGTCGCAATCCAGCCTACTATCCTCGATGCACGTCAAGCTACTGCCACCTATTTACGCGGCCAGCCATCAGCAAGTGTTGATTATTGAGAGGCATATACTCTCAAGGGGAAAACTTACAGTTGTTGATGTTATCGGGGACACAGCGGCCGGTCTTGCCGTTGACGTTGCAGACGTCTTGCTTCAAGCTCGTGTTGGCGACGCAGCAGGCGCCGTTGGGGACAGGACGGTTGGCGTTTGCGCCCTGGCGTTCCATCAGGAGGACGTTGCGGCGGGCGGCGGCCGAGGAGGGGTCTTCCACTGCTGCGGCACTGGCGCCGATGGCCATGGTGAGGGCGAAGAGGACGGTCTGGAGTGTGAACTTCATCGTGTCGGGTTGTACGGTGTGGATTTGGAGTATCTAGAAGACTGACGAAAGCGAGAGTTTGCCGATGTAGCTGAAGTGTAAAGCTATAATACAGTAATAGAAGAAAAGAGTGTCCGGCCGGCGGGAAAGAAGCAGAAGAGACTGGATCGTGTGATGGAACCAGAGATAGTGCATGTATAGCTGGGCAGGCGGGTGTGGCCATTATATACGAATGCGTGGAACATGAGGCCCGACTACGCTTCCCCCTTTACCTGCCAAGTCTATAATTCATAAAGGTGGCCCACGATGTATCAAACGAAGCCCTCCTGACCTGAACCGGCTACTCTCAAACAAGCGAGCAACTCGACGCGAGGAGGCCGAGGTCTTCGGGCATTGATCCCCAGAATCAACCGACGGGATGATTAGAGGGTTTGGCAGGAATCTGACACGGAATCGGGGTTGGTTATCTCCGCTTCTCGGCTGCATCAGGTATAAGCATACTCTATTAAGTCTGTTAAGAGGGCCACTCTCTCGCTTATGTCAAGGCCGGAACGAGAGAAGACGTCTTGAGCCTCAAGGGACAAGGGAAAAAAAAAGGAAAAAAAGAGGAGTAGGGGGGCCCGTCGTCTCATGCGCAATCCCAAAAAGGGAACGAAACCCAAAGAAGCTCAAGTACGGATACGGATGAGACGAACATGGGTGAGGGCGGCTCTTTTTTGGCGGTTTCTAGTCACAATGCACATTCTGGATTTGGTTTAGTTCCAGGAATATGTTCGGGAGCTGCGGCGACGATGTGACGGTTTGGGATTTTGCTGGGTTATTCGCAGTTTACGACGGGTGGGGATTTTCGTCTGGAGATGCGGTGAAACAGGTAAGGAGGCAGGGGTCAGGGTGCGCTCCCCTGCCTTTCAGCATCCCGCCGTCGGTAGAGAAAGCCGAGTCTTGGGAAGACGGTGACCAACCGCATTCAGGAGTTGAGCTTGCATGGGAGAGTAAAATAGACTTTGAAGTCAGGTTCTTGGGGTGCTCGTGTAAGTGGGATGGAGAGAGCGGGTACAGAATTACGCAAGATAGAACTGGAGCCCCGTGTTGACTTTGGCGGTGAGTAAGTAGGCTACTTCGTACATCTTGTTTAGAAATAGCTTAAATATATGGCATGGGACCAATCTAGCAAGTCTCAGAGACCGTTGGTCTAGAACATGCTGGCGATCGGAAGGATCTGCCGAGTCTGCCACACTTCGTGGGGAACAGTAGTCCTGGCGACATCCATTGATACACCAAATGGCACCCATGCCGAATGATTACACCCTGATATCAGATGGCATGTAGATCGTCTTCAGACATTGGTGGCTCAGAAGTTGGGGTCAGGTACTCTCTCATCGCAAGTCAAACCGCATGACATGAGGTGCTCTGGATCTGCCTCGACCAAAACTGCATCCGGACTCTTGAAGATGTTCCCAGCAGATTGTCTGAAGGATTGGGGTTGTGCCACGACTTTCCCGACCAACCTCAAGAGAGAGCTAGGTTGCCTCAGTGTAAGGTTGCATGAGGAATGAAGTATACAAAAAGCCCAGGTTATCCACCTTTCGAATATGTCAAAGCACAACCACATGTAATCACAATCTGGCCGTTGGCGCTCAACTTGTACATGTTAAGCACTGACATTCCCCATAGAATCTGGGGCGTTGTAGAAAATTGGGCTGAAAGTTGTTTAAACATTGATAGAAAGTATCGCGAGCCACCAGACCCCAAAGCGGGTTCTACACCCAACCCTCCCCGGTCAGGCTCTCGGTCAGGCACAGTAATCCCAACCTCAACCTGTCAAAGTGCAGAATCGCATTCGACACAGCCCCTTCATCTTTACTCCTCTTCCTCCACACCACCGGCAACCTTGTCAGCAACCTCGACTACCTCAACAGCCTCGATATCGCTGCGCGCCGTCTTCTTATCCTTCTTACCCGTGCCCTTCGTATCCGCACCCTGGGTCGCGGTGCCATTTTTTCCTCCCGCAGCCTTATTGGATTGGGAGATGACATCGGCGGCCTTGGCGGCGAGGGTCTTGTCCTTGGGCACGTTGGCGGCGGCTGGGTTATCGGTGGAGGCGTTGAACTTGAGGGCGGTCGCGGGCTTCCCAGCGTTGGCGACGTCGGTGGCAATGTTCTTGTTGAGCTTCTTGGTCTCCGTGTCCAGCTTGGCCGTCACGTTCTTGCCCTGCGCCTGCTTGGCCTGCAGGCTCAAGACGCTGGCTGTGAGCTTGAGAACCTTGTTTTGGATCTTTGCGCGCTACGGTGGAGAGGATAAAAGTGTTAGTTATCAATAATGAGGGTAAGACCAAGTGTGACTGAGACAAAGGAGGAGTGTCTCTATCTTACCTGAAGAGCCAGGGCATCCTCGCCGGGTGCCGTCTCAGCAATCTTTGCATTGTAGGCGCCACGCTCGGCGTCGTTCGCAATCTTGTTGACGTTGCCGAGGAAGGTGAGATCCGCCTTGTCGACCTGGGACAGGTCCGTCGGCAGACCAGAGAGTTTCTGAAGGGCGTCCTCCTTTGCGGTGCCGGCGTTCTTGCCGCTGATGGAAAGCTCGTCATAGGTCTTGGCCGTCGCGAAGACAGCGGCGCGCTTCTGGAGCTTGCTGCCGGACGAGATGTCCTGGAAGGGTGCGGCCGAGGCAACGGCGATGATGGTGGTGAAAACGGCGGAGAACTTCATAGTGTCACTGGGGATCTGTGTTCAGGGATATGGAATAATTGTGGGGAGAAAAAGAGAGAGCAATAATAGACAGAAAATCGATTATAGTGTTTCTTGAGCGAAAGACCGGGTTAGATCGACAGCGCAGCTGTGGAGAAAGAGTGAAGTTATCGAAATAGGTAAAAGAGAGTAAGTTGATGAAGAGAACGGATTCCGGACAGCCGAAGCGGCGGGGTGTCTGGCGATCTTATAGCTATAATGGAGGCTTCTCACCTCCTTACACCTGGTAAACCATCTGAGCATTGTCTCTATATCCATGGAAGAGCATTGATGCTACAGGATGAACGTTCGGCGGCGCCGTCGGAAATGCCCAACTCTCGTAAGCGTGTAACGAAACCCGCTCCCTCGAACTCACTCGAAAGAGCTCGAAAGAGGCAACGAGAAGAGCGAGGAGGCAGGGCGGGCTGCGGGCGCGGAGGACGTTTCAGGGCGAGATTTTTCCGTCCCGGGATCTTAGGATACTGATCTTGTACAAACATAGAACGGGCCCTTCACTACCTTGCGGCGAAGACGCTAGTTCGGAAGAGAGGCAGAGAGACACAGAGTCTGGAGACCCGACAACCCGTAACCACACTCGTGGGTCGTCCCTCCAGATGTCTAAGGACGCGGGTGCCAGGAACTTCCCTGACATGGACGGAGGCTGAGCCTTAATGCCATCCCCTCCACATAGAGCCGTCTTGGATGTCGTCTCATGATGTGATGAGACCGAGTAAGTTGTAGCGGTGAGAGGGAGACGAGAGCATGAGGAAGAGCAAGAAAAGGCCCCGAGTCAGCGCATGTTGTGCGTGCTTGCTGCGACGAACATGCAACCACTTGGGCACGGCCAAACGGCCGCCGCCTGAACTGTGCGGAACTTACAGGACGACAGACAGCAGCACGGAGTTGCTGTGAGGGAGATGTGCGATCCTGGGAGAGGGGGGGAAAAAGTCAATCTTGAGACGAGTTTTGGGAATAATTTTGACAACCTGAACCTTGAAGAAGAGATGAGATTGGTGTCTGTGTGAAGGGCAGCATGAGCAATCGGTTGTCAAGGCGGAAGGGGAGAGTCGGGCACTCGGTCTTTTTAAACACACGGTAAGAGTCGTTGTCTAGAATTACTACCCAGAATCGACGTCCCGCATGTCCCTAAATAAAGTGAATATAGATAGATTGTAAGGTTATTTGGCTCCCCATATTACACGCTCACGGGAGACGAAATCGTACTGGGGGATACGGGAGGAAAATTAATGAAATCAGCCCTGCGGTGATTGTAAGCGTTGAGAAGGTAGGTAGGTAGGTAATCAATCCATCACACATGGCGTTTGAAGCTTGAACCTTGAATCTGTCGGGGAAAAGTGGGGACGACTCTTATTTTCTGCCTCCTCTCCTCCACCCACACAACACTGCCGTCGCTGCGTGAGCAAGGTTCATACTCCCAGCAGAGGAGCCGTGTCCTGCCCCACTTGGAGATAACTTCACCTCATCGACTGCCAACCCCCATACCCCGATCCGCTCCTCTCACGCCGCCTTAATCTCACAAAGTCAACCCAGCCCGTAAACATCACGCACATGCGGCTCGTCTGATTCTTCATCGCTCCGCCTCAAACCTGGCCGAAAGATCTCTCCGGGACCGCAGACTTTCAACGCCAAGAACATCTTCATAATCCCCTCGACTCATATTCCCCAACAAAAAAAATCATGCCTCCCCGGATCCCAACCCAAGAAGACTTCGAACAAGTCCAAAAGGTTCTACCCCTAGCCCTCGCCTTTCCAAACCCCCCGGAATCCACAACCGCAATCCTCCTCCTCTTCCACGGCCTGGGCGACTCCGAAGCGCCCTTCGCCTCCTTCGCCCGCGCAATGTCCCTCCCCGGCGTCCTCTCTATCTCAGTCCGCGGTCCCTCTCCGCTGCCCCCGTCCATGCTGCCCGATGATGGCCCTTCCTCCACCAGCTCCTCCGCTGGCGCTGGCGCGGGTCACTTCCACTGGGGCGACGACATTACCTTCGTCCCCTCGACAGACTCCCTCGCCCCGGACCCGGGCTTTTCTAAATCCTCCACCCTCGTCGTGGACCGCCTCATTCATGAGACCCTCGTCGCCCGCTGCGGCTGGGAGCTCAGCGACATCATCCTTTTCGGCTTCGGCCAAGGAGGGTCCCTGGCCTTGGGCATCGCATCGCAGCTCCGTCTCGGTCAAAAGGTCGTTGATGTGACAGATGTTCCCAGCCCTGCTGCTTCTGCATCCAAACCCAAGAGGAGTGATGGCCACTTTGACGAAAACACGCTCAAGGGCGTCCTCTCCATCGGAGGTCCCTTGCCGCACTCCATGGTTCCGACAGTCAGCACGCGGGGGAAGTGCAAGACGAAAGCGTGTCTCGTCCAGCTTGATAACGACGCCTTCGATGCCGTAAAGGAAGAGTTTCTCGACGTCAGGCTCGTAAAGTGGAAGAGGAAAGACGCGGCTATGCCCCGCGATCGGGAGGAAATGTTCCCTCTGATGAAGTTCCTCGCAGAATGCCTCAAGAGTGGATGGTGAGGCAGTCTCGGGATCGAAGTGGTGCAATAAACCACGGACGTTTCGTACTTGACCAGCCGACGACTCTTCCCAGAGTCGATTGCTTCAGTGGAAGATCCCAAATTCGGCCCTTTCTTGCCAAACTGAGAGAGGGGTTTGATAAACCCAGCATCGGCCGGCACATATAGCAGTGACTCCAGATGCGTCTTCATTCCTGACCATAGGCAAATCTTGAAGGCATGTCACCCCTCATAAAAGCCTGCATGTTCACGAGGTAGCCAAGAGCATACGGGATACTAGCTATTAATTCCTAAAACGCGGCTCTGAGGATCGCAGCTATGGGCTATAATCATAAGGCTATTCAACGGTTTGCTCTCTTCTCTCCATCACCTCCTTTTCGCCTCCATTTCTGTGGTCGAATGGACGTCATCAGCTGCGCGTTATTTCCAACGGGGCCGGAGCTGTCGAAGAACGGCCAATGTCTCCTATTAATGGGTGTGGGGTCGGCTTCTTGTTCTCGGGGGCCAGGGTTGCTGCGCTAGAGTGCATTGCATGTTGCTTTGGTTCGCCTTTATCAACCTTGACCGTGGGATCTCCACTGAGAGGGTGCGAAGCTGGCTGGCCGGGCCCCTGCATACCCACCGTCTGGTCGTCGTGGACACTGTGGGGGACGGCTTGCGTGCTCACGGGCGCTATGATGTCCTGGCTAAGCCTATGATCGTGAACAGGACCTGCCATCTTGGTAGTCAAGTCATTGTGTACCGAATGTTGCGTTGGCTCTCCGGCCACGTTGACTGTAGGATCCTGTTCAACGTTGTGAGGAAGGCGGGTAGTCGGTGCCGCTGTTTTCGAATCTATATTAATCTGATGGGGGGAGAGCCGTCGGGCCACTTGGACCATGGGATCCTCGTGGACAGTATGCGGATGAATCTCCTCGGCAATTCCAAAGAGAGGGTCATTGTGAACAGTATGTGGAAACTGTTTGGCTCCAACTGGCCTTTTCTGGTCATGACTGAGCCGATGGGGCTCGGCAAAGTCAGCCACTGTGACGCGAGGATCTTGTGAACTCAAAGTCGGACTTTGACTTTGCTGGGTGTCCGGAGTTCTCACAGGAGTGTCTTTACGTTTGCTACTTGTAGCAAGAGGCGGTTGCTGGGAACTGGTCTCCGGGCTAGTCTTCGTCGGCTGAAGATTCTCTGGCATTGATCTCCCCGTTGTACAGCCAGATTCTGGCAACTCGACGATTCTCGGCAGGCTCTTGTCCTTCATTTGCATTTGCGCAGGCGACTTATACGGGTGATTCGGCTGAGCCTTGAAGCGGCGAATCTCAACTGGCGGAGGTCCCGGGGAAAAAGGATAGGTGTTGAACCTCTTACAAATCCTTTCTCGTACCAAGACTTCGTTGTGATTCCCCATTAGAGTCCAGAATGGGTGGGCACAGGCATGAAGTTCGTCGTCATCCGCGCTACCCGTGATGGCATAGCGGTTTCGAATGTCACCACGTTGGTTGCTAAGCGGCCTCTTCCAGTTGCATACTACGGCGGTCAGATGATGCTCGCGGGCTTGTCGAGTAACTTGACTTACTCATAGAGCTCAGGAAACACGACCAACATGGACTGCTGCAGCCACTTGATGGTGGAGTCAAGGGATCCTCGCCGTAGGCAGCTCGCTCGAGTCTCTCCGCGGTGCGAGCATACACTACGCATGGGCATAGTGCTGCTTCGGTAGTAGTCTCTCGTTGCTGTGAGAGCCATTTGTGCGACCGAACCTGTCCCATGATGGGCGTTTTCTCTGGCTGCTGTCGTTGAACTGTCTCTGTTGACTCGTTCTCGCGGCGCCGTTGCCCTGCGCTGTTGGGTGCTCGCGCGTTCTTGGATCGGTCCATGTTGATATAAAGGTGAAGAATGCAATCCGACGAGAGTAGTCGGTAATCTAAATGACGTCGAACAGCATAAGTGTGCAACCACGTTGGCAGGCGATGGCAAGTCTCCTGAAGGGCGGATCGCTGTAGATGATACCGATGGAAGTCCAATGTATGGGGTGATCCGGGAATCGAAACAAGTTCTTCTCACCACGCCTCAAGCAAGCAGGGAGCACTTGCAACAGGTGGCAGGCTGCAACTTCTCGGACTGCCGTCGCGGTCGCTGACTCCTGCCAGAGATGTGTACGACGTGGCCCTGTCTAGGCCAGGCTTGGAATCCACACGGGGAGATGCCTTCCGTCATTTCACTGCTCGTTCACGACGGAAAGAAGGGAGCAACATTGCGAGCCTGACAAAGCGCACTTCGATCGAGTATGTGTCTTCCCGTTCATTGGCAGCAAACAAGGCCCGAAGCAGTGGACTGTGGATACCAATACACCAGCACCGCTGCGATGATAATCTTGATATCGGGGACGGTAATATAACATTGATCGTTCTAATTGTAGTGAGCCAAACCAACCCACACATGGTGACATCCACGTACAGCCCCTGTCACCTCACTCTTGTACCATAACCCAGAATGCGCCATGACACCGTAGTATGTTGATGGAGAGGATTTAACTCGATTCCGATTCCAATTCCAATTCAGATCTACTCCGCCATGAGTCGAACCGCAGTTACCTATTCCTCAGCACGCCCTTCCTCTCTCCAACCATTCGAACCTCGGGATGCGCCATTATGTAATGATCTGAGAGCTGTGCTTCGAGTCTTATTCGACCAGCTACGTGGTGTTAGCCATAGCAAACGACAATGATGTAGCAAGCTTACATTTTGACCTTGCCGTCGTCACCGCACGATGCCAACATGCAAGGCTCTGCCGGATTCCATGTAACGGCGTTCGTCCGAGGCTGGTGTCCTTCAAGTCTTTCCACTGCAGCGCCGCTATTCTTGTGCCAGATGAGGATGTTTCCATCTAGAGCCAGTAAATCAGCGTCTGACATCATCCAAACAAGAGCCAACTCACCTTCGCTACCGCTCACAACAAAGCTCTCGTTTGCGCCGCCAAAGGCACTCCGAATAATGAAATCGCCTCCAGTGTGACCTAAGAACTTCTGTACCGATGTCCGATTTACCAGGTCTATCAGTTGCAACTCTCCATCCTTTTTGTTGAGCAGCAAATGACGCGAGTCTTCGCTGATGCTCACGCATGTCGGCCGAGACTTGACCTCCATTTCGTACTCCAGCTCGCGTGTGAAGGCATTGTAGACATGGATCTTTTGCTCATCGTCGACAGCCACGAGCCAATGACCGTCCGGGGAGCCGCAGATGTCCTGAACTCTATGCTTCTTACCCCATTCGCACATCATCTCCCCCGAAATGCTCCAAGTGCGCAAGCCGTGTTGCTTGTCCAGAGATCCGGTGACGAAAGTCTTGCTGTCTGCTGCCCATACGCAGCCACTGGCTGGCTCCTCGAATCGCTCAAGCTTCAAGACTAGCTCTCCAGTCTAAGGGAATATCAGTATTGGCGTCGAGGGAAGCACCATTGAAATTACGCACCGTGGTATCCCACAGCCTAGCATACTTGTCCTGGGAGCATGTAACAATCATTGAGTCATCGGGGCTCCATGACAAACCGCCGACACCTTGAGCATGCGGTCGCAAAACTTGGGAGATGGAGAAAGAAGGCAGATCCCAGATAACAACAGCTTCACCACTTCCACAGGCAGCCAGTCGCTGGCCGTCGTGAGAAAATAGGACTTGCCAAACTTCGCCAGTCAAGTCTGTGAGTTCCAACGCGACCTCGGTAGGGAAATGACTCCGTTCGCAATAGTGATCCGAGTATAATGAGGGTGATGACGCGGTTGTATGCCAGAGGCAGCTGTCTATTTGGCTCTGCTTCACCTGCTGTAAAAGAACGGCGAGTCGGTTCTCCGGCAGCATGACCGAGGGCGAAATGCATTCTATTCATGTGTGAGTACTACATAAATCACCTGAGGTGGCATCGAGAATACTTACTTGACAGTTCTGACAGCAGAACCTTCCTCGACTGGCCGCGGGCACCATCCCACTCGGCCTTGGCTTTCAGGTCTTCCGTAGACTGGCACATAAGAAGACTGGAGAGAAAATGAAGCTTCTGAGTATCTTGGTATAGCGGTGTTAGTTCAGTTCGCAGCACCATCAGAGCCCGGGAGGTATCGCGCTGCTCCAACAGCTCAAGGAATTTTTGTTGCCGCAGCCAAAATCGCATGACGTTCCGGTCGGAGCCAGGAGCCAAAACGAGACCGTTTCCTGGTTGGCCTCGGTCCCCAGACATGACGGCTCCAAAGAGGAGCTCCTCGGCCTCGCCCCAATCGCCGCTGACAACGGCGCTCCGGAAGGCGGCGACCGTTGGACTCTCCAATTCATAGCCACTGTCTCTACTGACGCTCTCGGCAGCACCCTGGTATCCCATATCGGACAGAGCCTGTATGAGTATGCGAGTGACCTCTTCTCGATCATGTCCATAATAAGTTGAAGGGACGGGTGTCTGGGCTTCCTTGCCAGAACGGGACGATCCGTTCAGGGCAGCGGCTTTGCGAGCGCCGTTTGTCGCCGAGGCAGTCAGCGGCGCCTCCGTCCTCGCGCCGTTTGAGTACGTCCTCGACGTTCCGTTTGAAGCAACTCCATCGCCGTCTGAGATCATGTTGGAGTTTCCTCTTGTGCGTTTGGAGCGATGAGAGCCGGGTCGACTGGCGCCCGCGGACGTCGCAGGAGAGTCTCCCCGATCTGAATCGGAAGTGGCTCGTCGTCTACGGCCCAAGACCTGACGGGGCGCCGAGGGAGATGTTATCGCTTCAGGGACAGCCGAGGAGAGTTGAACAGCGCTCGCTTGGTAGGGGCTCGGAGTTGTGGTATCGTCAGAAAAGGAGGGGCGGGAAGCCGCGGGGGCTGGGGGTAGAACTGTGGTTGAAGATGTCTGGATATCCGGCGGGGTGGGCACTTGTTGGTTGGCTGAAATAAGATGGGAATTGGAATCCGGGCTGTAGTTGGGGTCCAGGTCGGCCTATGTTACCGCGGGAAGGCCCCGCGGTTGCTCTCGTCGGTCGATATTTTGGGAGAGACGGCGACGCCTAGGTATGGTAGGAATGTTGTGGCGAGTGCTTTGTCGCTGGACGTTTAATTAGAGAATAGCTCGAGAGAGGGTCGTGGTGCGGACGCGGATGCGGACGGACGGACTTGTGGGCGTAAGGTACGGTGCGGTAGGGCGGAGGAGGTGAAGGTGCGTGAGAAGGACGAGGTCTGGGAGCCGGGAGAAGGTGCGTGAAGAGGAAAGAGACACGGAAGAAAAGAACGTGGACAGTGGGACGTAAGATGGTTAGATAGGTATGTGAAGCTTTGAGGTTTGGAGTTCATGGGTGCAGGTTTCGGGGTTGCTGCATTGCAGAAGTCATAGGTAGACGTCTCCCTACGATGAGCAGGCAGGTGCTAATTCGGTAGCAAGGTACCTCTGCAGACGCAGCCTACACTTGCCGTGGAAGATCGCTGTGTAGGTAGCCTCCCAGGAAGAGACCCGTGGCCGGCAGCGGCGCACTGCTGCAGTACCCTGACTGGGCAAACACTGGGACAAGCGGGCAAGCAGATGACGGGATGCCGTGTGATTGGGCGTGCGGCAGTCCCTCCGCACACGAAGGTGGAGACAGATGACCTGCTTGCTGGGGTGGTTGGAGGTCCGGCTCACTGGACGCGCTCTAGGACAGTGAAGCTCACTAACACACCACTATGCACCACGCCAGAAGGATCCCAATCTACCTACCTTACCTTACCGAGCATGAACACAGGAGGGGAAGAGGGTCACATGCTCAGCTAGTGTCTCTCTCATGAATCAGAGAACATGAAGTGCGGGTTACAAGAGATTATCTATAGCATCGTTTGCATACACTTGAGAACACTTTGAGAGCCTTGGGGAAGCTTATCAGCCGGCTCCGTGGACATATCCGAGAGAGCACGAAGGCTACAGGTACCTGACCAAACAGAGGCAACACCCATGCGAGAGACTTTCCAAGACTGCAGCCGTCGTTGTCGTCGACATGACGAGATGTTCATCTTTCAAAGTGTATCGGTAACAGGTATGTTCTATGTCTTTATGAAAGTGCGGATGAACATGCAGTCTGCCGTCTCGATCGAGGTTGCACGGCGCCGCTGGCCGCTGAAGTGTAGCTGCCAGAAGGTCTCAATCTTGAACATATCGCCTCGCCAGAGCGGTCCGGCTCTTTACCGGTCCCTTACCACCATTCGTCGTTTCGGTCCGGGCGTTGACGCAGCGGACCCTTGTCCAGATGGCATGCAGTCACTGCAGTATCTTGCGTTTCGCTGCAGAAGGCACCTGGGTTGCATTTGGAGGCAAGACAAGGCCGCGATCGAGAGCTCGTAACGATAGCCAGTTGTTGATGGTCTTCCCAAAGGCCATTAAACCGCTCCCTAGTAAGCTAAGATACCTTAATATCAACTTCCACTCGGAGCGAATACACCTGGAATTAAGGCCAAGTACCACGTTATACTGTTTTATGAGTTGCCACTACCAAGAACACTTCTAGGTAGCCCAAACGTCGTGTGTTTCTGTCTCCAGCCTTGCTGTACGTTACGGGGACGAAGCAAATAAAGAAGCAAGGCTTCCGGGAAGCCGTAAATGGCTGAAGATGACTAAACTCTAAGCGTCTCTAGATCTTTTGCCCGATAGGCGTTTGCTCACTTCGCCGCGAACAACTGCTCCTCATTGGGTCGTCCGGTCTTTGTTGTGTCTCCTAAGCAGTGGCGGAGGAGGGCGGTCCAAATGAGAAGAGACAGTCTCTGGTATTGCGTGTTACAATCCGTACACTTCAGTACAGTTTGTAATGCCACTTGCATGGCATTGCGTGGCGCGAGTGACGTACGCTTAGGCAGCGATATCTTGCTTCAACATGTCTGAAAGTGGATGGAGGAGCGCGACGTGCTGCCGACACGATCAAGGTGTGTCGAGAGCTGCCGCCGGTGTATGTGACCCGGTCACGTGTGGTACTTGTGCCCAAGTGGGAGAAGTGGGAGGTCGCCCACCAGCCCAACGCCCCGCCAACTGCTGTCTCGCTGCTGTCGCTGTCGGCAGAGTCGCAGGGGACTACCTACGACACCGGTGGGGACCGGACGCATGTGGCTGGTGCGTCAGGGATCCAGGGCAAACTCTCGGGCCAGCAGCAACGTGTGTACGGAAAGGTAGGCTCTTGACATCTGTGATCTGGGCCCGGTGCTTGCGACGTCCGCTCCCACCATCCCCAACCAAAACACCTGCAAACTTGCAACCTGCTCGATACCTCGTATCTTTGCTGATATACATACCCGTCGTCGCCGACACATAGGGGGTGTTACGGCCGTTCTCGATCTGATCCTCACTCCGGCCATCGTCCTCGCTTCCGTCTCGAACCCCAACCCCCCTTTCCGGGAGCTTCCACGTATTCCATAGGTTGCGATCTAGGAGCCATCTTCGACACGATACTCGACTACAAAGAAGTCTGTCCTCGACTCGACTTTTCCACCTCGCCCAACTCACCACCACAATCCCCCAAGAGCACCCGGCCGCATCGCAACAATGAGCGCGCCCCCCGCCTCCAGCCAAGGTGGTATCTCGGATCCCGCCTTGATCACGTAGGTGATGCCCAATACCCCTCGACGCACGTCGGAAGCTGACTATGCGCTGCGCCCCAGCCTCGTGAACAAGCTCCAGGATGTCTTCACAACGGTTGGCGTCACCAACCCCATCGACCTCCCTCAAATCGTTGTCGTTGGTAGTCAGTCCAGCGGTAAGAGTTCCGTCTTGGAGAATATTGTAGGAAGAGACTTGTGAGTGTGACAATTGCCCCGGCTCCGCCATCACATGTCTCCCAGGCCTCGAGGCATCTAACAATTTACCTCTTACAGCTTGCCCCGAGGCTCTGGAATTTGTACCCGTCGGCCCCTCGTCCTGCAGCTCATCAACCGCCCCGCGACTTCACAGAACGGCGTCGAGGAGGTGGAAAACAGCACCGACAAGGCAGCCAACGCCGATGAATGGGGCGAGTTCCTCCATATCCCTGGCCAAAAGTTCTACGACTTCAATAAGATTCGCGATGAGATCAGCAGGGAAACCGAGGCCAAGGTCGGCCGCAACGCAGGCATTTCGCCCGCTCCGATCAACTTGAGAGTCTACTCACCGAACGTTCTTACACTGACCCTGGTCGATTTGCCGGGTCTGACCCGAGTGCCAGTCGGAGACCAGCCCCGCGATATCGAGCGCCAGATCCGCGATATGATTCTCAAGTACATCTCCAAGTCCAACGCCATCATTCTCGCCGTCACAGCTGCCAATATCGATCTTGCCAACTCTGACGGTCTCAAGCTTGCCCGCGAGGTCGACCCCGAGGGCCAGCGAACGATTGGTGTTCTTACCAAGGTGGATCTTATGGATGAGGGCACTGATGTTGTTGATATCTTGGCTGGACGCATCATTCCTTTGCGGCTGGGATACGTCCCTGTGGTCAACCGTGGCCAGCGAGATATCGACAACAAGAAACCGATTATGGCAGCCCTTGAGAACGAGAAGAACTTCTTCGACAACCACAAAGCATACAGGAACAAGAGCTCTTACTGCGGAACTCCCTACTTGGCCAGGAAGCTCAACCTTATTCTGATGATGCACATTAAGCAGACCCTGCCCGACATCAAAGCTCGTATCTCGAGCTCGCTACAAAAGTACTCTGCCGAGTTGGACACCTTGGGGCCTAGCATGCTAGGAAACAGCGCAAACATTGTCCTCAACATCATCACCGAGTTCACGAACGAGTGGCGGACGGTATTGGACGGCAACAACACGGAACTCTCAAGCACAGAATTGTCAGGTGGTGCGAGAATCAGCTTCGTTTTCCACGAATTATACTCCAACGGTGTCAAGGCTGTGGACCCCTTCGACGTGGTCAAGGACGTTGATATCCGTACAATTCTGTACAACTCTTCTGGTTCCTCCCCGGCTCTTTTCGTCGGCACCACTGCCTTCGAGTTGATTGTGAAGCAGCAGATCAAGCGCTTGGAAGACCCTAGTCTGAAGTGCGTGTCTCTCGTCTATGACGAGCTGGTGCGCATTTTGTCTCAACTCCTGGGCAAGTCGTTGTACCGCAGATATCCGTCGCTCAAGGAGAAGGTTCACACCGTGGTTATCAACTTCTTCAAGAAGGCTATGGAGCCTACTAACAAGCTAGTCAGAGATTTGGTGGCTATGGAGGCATGCTATATCAACACCGGTCACCCTGACTTCTTGAATGGTCACAGAGCTATGGCTATGGTGAACGAGCGCTACAATCCTTCCAAGCCCGTTCAGGTTGACCCCAAGACTGGCAAGCCTCTGCCGGGAGGTACTCCTAGAGCGTCCAGCCCAGTCGTGCCTGATGATGCTGCGAACGGAGGCTTCTTCGGCAGCTTCTTCGCAGCGAAGAACAAGAAGAAGGCCGCAGCCATGGAGGCTCCCCCGCCAACACTTAAGGCTTCTGGCACGCTCTCAGAGCGTGAGAACATCGAGGTGGAAGTCATCAGTATGTCTTCAATGCCCACTTTGCTCGAGACGCGCTGACCGGAATGTACAGAGCTGCTTATCTCTTCCTATTACAACATTGTGAGGCGAACCATGATCGACATGGTTCCCAAGGCCATCATGCTCACTCTCGTTCAGTGAGTAAACCGACCAGGTTTTGCATGTGACGTCTTGTCAGCTAACAATATGATAGATTCACCAAGGATGAGATGCAGAAGGAACTTTTGGAGAACATGTATCGCACTGACACTCTGGATGACCTGCTCAAGGAGAGCGACTTCACCATCCGCAGAAGAAAAGAGTGCCAGCAAATGGTGGAGTCCCTTGGCAAGGCCAGCGAGATCGTCAGCCAGGTCCAGTAAGAGACGTGAAACGACATACACAGTGGCTTCTGAGAAGCACTCAAATTTTTGCCTGCTGAGATGCTGGCCGCCTCATGCTTCTGGGGGCACGAAAATTAGAAAGAGCGCGGCGTTAAGGCAGTAAAATCTTCCCAAAAATCGTCGGCGGAGTCCCTGGAGGCGTGGAAGGCAGTAGAGAATCGGACAGCGGCAGTTGCGGTGATAGTCCTTTAATGAGAGTGGCATACATTTGTTTCTTGAGATGAAGACTGATTCAAGATGGCCAAAGAGGATATAGCAAGAGAGAGACAGCAATGAAAGATGACGTTTCTAATTCGCTTGTCCTACTGCTTTACATCGTGCCTCATCTTTGGTCGCAAGCTGTCCTGATCTGGCGTGTGGTTGGTTTGCGAGGGTTTGCAGGACGATATTCATCATTCTCTCGATATTTAGACGATCTCTCAAGGCGCACGTTCGTCCCTCGTTAAGAACTGGCTGGCTGGCGGTTGGCTTCGGAATCAAGATTCTTCCAATGTGACCAAGACCCAAGACCCGGTGAATCATGCATTCATAATTTAGCTTCCCCCAACCTGGGACCTTCTGGCAATATTCCGTCCGCTTGGTCTGTGGACGGAAAGCTGGCGTGCTCCTGACCCGGCTTCTGGGGCGGATGTAGGCGTCAAAGCGACATTCATACTTCCAGACGCCACCAGGGCATAAGAGATGGGACATAGGTACGGATACGCCTTGGAGACACGTATGCGCACATAATGGCCCAGTACTGTTACCTTTCTTTTGATTATTCACCTCATGTTACGTCGCGCTAGTGCGCAGGTGGTGTTCCACGTCGGTCAATGCCTGCTCGCTGAGCTTGGTGAAACATTTCCCGGGTAGCATCAGGGTAGCTTCCGTGCTCTATCCCTCTTCCTCTCCCCCGCAGCGCTGAATTGGGAAAGCTTGAGCTCTGGGAGGGGAGGAGTAGACAAGGTCTAGACGGAAAGATCGGGGGAGGGAGAGGGGGAAGACGGTGTTGATAAACTCACCGGGCCTCCCTCCCTTATCTCGCTTCCTTCGTACATCCCCCGCGCGCATACTGTTTCACCCTCGCCTGCAACCTCAGACTTGCTAGAAGATCATTGAGCGAAAACGACGCTCTTAGTCTACTGTAAGGGAAACAAAGCTGCAGAGCTTTCGACTTCGAACCGACGGGCAACGCAGTCAGGGAATTCAAAGTTTCGACAAGAACGAAAACGTAGTAGAGCCGCAAAGATGAAGGCAGTAGACTTCCTCCGCTCTCAATTCAAAAAGCTCCCTTACCCGTCTGACGACTGCACGGGCCGCACGATCATCGTCACGGGCTCCAATGTCGGCCTGGGTCTCGAGGCGGCGCGGCACTTTGTGCGGCTCAACGCGGCGAAAGTGATCCTCGCGGTGCGCAGCACCGACAAGGGCGAGGCGGCCAAGACGGACATTGAGCTGACGACGGGCCGGCGCGACGTGCTCGAGGTATGGCCGCTGGACCAAGCGTCGTTTGAGAGCGTAAAGGAGTTTGCCGCGCGCGCGGACAAGCTGCCGCGGCTGGATTTCGCGGTGCTGAACGCGAGCATCGCGATGAGCAAGAGGGTTGATGCCGAAGGGTGGGAGAGCCAGATTACGGTGAACGTGCTGAGCACGTTCTTGTTGAGTTTGAAGTTGTTGCCGGTACTGCGGAGGACGGGCAAGACGTACAATGTCACGCCCAAGATTGTCATTGTTTCCTCGGATGCGAGTCAAATGGTGAGTCTTGTCAATCTGCTTCTCCCTTTTCCCTAACCCTCGACCAAAATAGAAGATCTAATAGGGGGGGGCTCTGAATACTTACACATGCACGCCTCCAGGCCAAATTCCACGAACGCAACGAGGAGGACATTTACAAGGCGCTCAACACCAACAAGAGCCTCTCGGACCGGTACAACACGTCGAAGCTGATGCAGGTGATCTTGGCGCGGCAGATGGCCATTGCGGCGGACGCGTCGGGCAAAGGGCGGGTGCAGGTGACGACGCTGAACCCGGGCCTCTGCGCGACGGCGCTGTTCCGCAACGTGCCGTTCCCGTTGACGATTGTCGTGAAGGTCGGGCTGAAGCTGTTGGCGCGGTCGGCCGAGGTCGGTTCGCGGTGCCTCACGGCGGGGGCGTTCGCCGGCGAGGAGGCCCACGGGCGGTACATGAGCGACTGTGTCGTTGTGCGGTTCCCCAAGGTCATGCAGGACGAAGAGGGGGAGCAGATGCAGGGGCGGGTGTGGGAGGAGACTGTGGAGCTCCTGAATGGTGTTGATCCCGGGGTTTCGATGAACTTGTGAGGTTTTTGGTCAGCGGTGTCTTTTTTTTTTCCCCTCCTTTTGGGGGAATGGTTCAGTGTGGTGTTTTGTTTGAGAACAAAATTTGTAAGATACCTTTTTGAATATGTCATTTTAGTTTTTGCAGTCTTGGCAGGACCAGGAATGGCATTGTTTTCTCGTGTGAATCTTACAGACGCTAAATTACAAAATACCATGTTGTAGTAAAACGAACCAATATCTACAAGGCGAAATGCTGTAGCAACCCTGATGATCTGTCCTTCCATGACTGTGTGACTCCCTATCCCAGTTGATGTATAAGAGAAGATGAGCATAGCCCAGGTATTACGGATTAGACGTACTCTCAACGAGAAGTCACTTCAACATTCCGACTTTTACATCTTCTTACTGCACAGAGTTAGGCATAGCTCAGTATTCCAGGCCGTATGAACTGTATCACATATCACCAAATTAGGAAGAAGAGACTTCAGTAGTAGGTGCTGTAACTACGTTACTTGTTGATATGCCTTCTGGAGCGTTTGACCCTCTCAAAAGTGATGGAAGTATCCGTGACTAAGGCGTCAGCAGCCGGCGGGATCAAATCCAACAACGTCGCACAACCCAATGCGTCCATCCCATCGGCTCTCTGTTCATGGCCAATTTGAGCAACCTCCTCACCGTCAGTGACCCCACACCGAGTGCTTCGTGCACCGGTGATGCAATGCATGTCCGTGTTCGAAAGGTACTCACCGAACCCACAACAGCTCCCCCGGCCCCCCCGGGATGCGAGGAGGAGCTTACCTTATGTTCAACAACTCCGACACCCGCCCACAGGCGGACGCTGCCTCGGCTTATTTGGAGCTTCTCCAACTCTTAGTTTACCGGCCATGCCTTGGTCACAACTCACAACCGCCGTCTCTTTTACAACTTTGCGTAGCATCTTTTCATTTCCTCTTCGTGTATCTGTAAAAAAAATTTATGACAATATCAATTTCATAGAAAGAAGTACATTAACAACCCTGTCGTCGTCCCAAGTCTCTGAGTCTCATCTCCCGACATATCATCATCTAAGTGAATTTCTGCAAACATGGTCGGCCCTCCGCCTCTGCACGGCGTCAAAGTCCTCGAGTTCGCCGGCCTCGCCCCGGGTCCCTTTGCAGGAATGCTCCTCTCCGACGCGGGCGCCTCGGTCCTCCGCGTCGACCGCGCTCTCAAGGGCAGCCGCACACCCTTGCCGACCGAGGACATGCTAGCCCGCCACAAGGCCAGCGTCGCCGTGGACCTGAAGTCGCCCACCGGCCTCGCCTTTGTGAAGCGTCTCGCGGAAAAGGCCGACGTGCTCATCGACCCATTCCGTCCTGGCGTGCTGGAGAAGTTGGGGCTGGGCCCCGATGTCCTGGAGAAGGCGAACCGGGGCCTGGTTTACGGCCGCATGACGGGGTTCCGGAGGGACGGGCGGTACAAGGACATGGCGGGCCATGACATCAACTACCTCGCCGTGTCCGGGGCGTTGAGCCTGCTCGGCCGTGAGGGGGAGAAGCCGCACCCGCCAGTGAACATCCTGGCTGACTTTGCGGGCGGAGGGGCGATGCTGTTCCAGGGGATCTTGATGGCGCTGCTGGCGAGGGAGAGGAACGGGGGGAAAGGGCAGGTCGTCGAGGCGAACATGGTGGACGGGTCGGCGTACCTCGCCACCTTCTCGCGGTTCGCGCTCAAGACCCCGCTGGGGGACAACGGGCGGGGGCGGAATATGCTCGACGGCGGGTG
The DNA here is from genome assembly GCF_001831195.1 of Colletotrichum orchidophilum. Taxonomy (NCBI): domain Eukaryota; kingdom Fungi; phylum Ascomycota; class Sordariomycetes; order Glomerellales; family Glomerellaceae; genus Colletotrichum; species Colletotrichum orchidophilum. The sequence continues at coordinate 122,395 of NW_019173021.1, forward strand.
CCCTTACTACGACACCTACGAGACTAAGGACGGCAAGTACTTCGCCGTCGGGGCGCTGGAGCCGCAGTTTTTCGCGGCTTTCGTCAAGGGGCTCGGGTTGGCGGGGCAGGGGTGGGAACAGAAAAGGTTTGACCGGGAGAGGTGGGGAGAGCTAAGGGAGCTGTTTACCAAGATCTTCAAGACTCGAACGAGGGGCGAGTGGGAGGGGGTGTTTGATGGGACGGACGCGTGCTGTACACCTGTTTTGGAGTATCACGAGCTCGAGACGGAGGCGGCGAGAGAAGGGGACCTGAGGCCGGCGGTGACCTTGGTGGAGACGCCGTGTCTGGCTGTGGCGGAGAGCGAGAATGAAGATCCGAGACGGGGGCAGGGGCCTGGTGTTGAGGGGGGAGGGTATGTTGGCGTTCTGCTCACGCCTGGTGATGGTGGTGAGAAGGCGCTTGAAGAATGGCTGGGGTGGAAGAAGGGGAGAGAGTTCGAGGTCAAAGAGGGGACGTGGGTGCTCAAAGAGAAGTCCAGGCTATGAGAATTGGGCCCAGATGTTGATGTTGTATAATCATGTCTATAATGTTCAGGGTATTCGGTAATCTGGCACGTCTCTATTACACCACTCATTTCTGGTGTCGTTGAACACAATCAAGCTGCTACCAAGACCTAGTCATATTCATGTATGCTCCGATGATTACGCAAATGACTATACACACGTTAGTTCTACTGACTTGCTGGTATCATTCAATATCCAATTGATATTTGCCTTTCATGAACCGGAGCGTGAAGACGGATGCTTTAACTCGGACTTGGCGGTGGGTTCGGAGGTGGTCGAGGAGAGGGAGGGTCGGTCCTTGACATATCCGTGATGGTGACCGAAGACGCTGCTTTGCGTATCATGGATACACACGGGCTTGGGCGCCACTCTGTCCGAAACATTAGCTGATCCTTCCAAGGGGAACTCTTCAGCATGCCAAACCTCTCTGCGGATGTAGCTGCTTGTATTCAATTGCTTCCCATAAGCCTGAACAAGCGAATCATCTGAGAGATATTCAAGCTTGACATGGCATTGCAGTCCGTTTTATCAGAGGACAGCGTCCCTAGAGAATCATCCTTCGAGCAACGTCGGCCTCTCTTCGTATACTCACTCGTCGGCCACTGCGCCCTCCCGTTCGCTGACCGCCACTACTGCCTCCTTTTTTTTCCCCCTCTTGTCGGTGATGAGATGGAGTAGTTGAGGTGTTTTCTTGACCGACGGCGCTGTCCATATGCCGGAAGCCTTTCCCGCCTGTGCCGTCCCGGGGAGCGGAAAGAGTCACCCCAGGATGTCAAAGTGGCTGTAATCTGTCTATATCCCAGCCCATCGGAACCCGACGGCTCGCGCTCCCCGGCAGATTGAGGGCCTTTCTGGGCTCACCTATCAGACGGGATGGCTGGTTGAACGTGGGGAAAGGCTTGGTGGCTTTCTGTGCTGCGTGTCTCTTGTTGTGCAGACTGTCCCCGGCTCACCGCCACGAGTATGAGTATGGTTGTCACAGAGTATGCGGGAAAAGCAAGTTGATCCTAACACTTGTGTACCGGCATGGATGGCGGAGGCCTGTGGTGCATTGTATCTTTATTTGGGACTACCTCCTACTCGTGAAGTCGTAATAGAAATAATGTGTTTCCCTACACCATAATGTAGAGCCTTCGCAGACAGCTTGTTGCCGGTCTCTACTAGCTGGGCACACGGGAAACGACTGTTACCAAGGCTAATCGACAAAGAATCGGAGCGCCCTGCAGTGTTAGATCGGCTGAGCGCCAAACATAGGACAAAGTATTCATAACGAGGTAGCAGTGCCTTCGAGTTTTAGGCGCCACTTATTCCTCCTGAATTGTCCCGAATTGAACCATACCCCTATGGTGGTGTCATTTGCTTTTCTGTATTCGGTATCAAACATGCCAGCCATTCGGTAGGCGAGTCCTCAAGCGTGAGGACTACTGATTTCATTTCGTGCTCCCATGATGTACCAGCAGTGGCGGCTAGGTTTGATCCCAACAAAGGTTACTCGACTTCCGTCAACGAGATGCTTTTCAGTCGAGGCAATTTCTGGTGATAGATCGGTCGCAGAAACGGCTTTCATCACCGTGTTATTTATTGACGTTATTTGCCGCATTGTTCAATACCGCCTCATAGGACCTTTTGAACCAACTCAACCGTGTCGAAGAAAGCTTCCCGCTCAGTGTCGACCTTGGTGAGCCCCAGTCCCAAAACGAGCGTCCTGCGATCCTCAGGGTCTCTCGTGGACATGAGACTGGCAATCTGTGCGGCATAGAGCTGTCCCAGAGTTTCTCTCTCATCACCTCCACCGCCGAGAAGCGTCTTGGGTGTGAGATGGACCGAAGGTAGCAGACCCCGGCTACTTGAAGGCAGGCTGAGGTCGACCATACCGCCTGATGAAGCTTGCAGAGGCACTTGGATCTTGTGAGTTGGTCAGTATGGCCAATCTTTATCATTCTTAGCTAGATCAAGAGGACATACCCATTGTGAGAGCTTGCCATCTTGTGAGATTGTCAATACAAACTTGTCAGAGAAGGAGACTGAAGTGACTTCTGTTGGGACGCCGTTCACTGTCCCCGTTTCCTGCCTGCTCCTTGCGGGGAAGGCCTCTTCTCGGATGCCTATGGAATCCATCCTGTATTGAATTTTCTGGACTGAAGATGTTTGGTATAAGCGGGTTGTTTTTGGGAAATGGCTTTACAACGCGGTTGAGTGGGCGTGTGATGTAAGGTCGTTTGTTGTATTGCTGGACCTCACAGAGGGCCAACTGAGGGAGTGCAGCCAGTGGGCACTTGCTGAGGGTCCCGTCAACTCCACAGGACCGTGACAAGGGTGTGTATCGCCCCGCACTAAGCTCAAAATAGCGGAAAGACTGGCGGTCAGGGCGGCAGAACCTTTTCCATCCAAAAATTTACAGAATTCGGCAGCGGATCTCAGCGACTCCCAGCGTTGAAGGAGGGAAACGTCAGATTTACTTCGTGTGCATCTCCCAACATTAATACCCTTTTTTACAATGTCAAATTTTCGGAGGCACTAACATCGATTTTACAACGCATTATCCCGCAAATTGAACCGTTTCTTGGACTTTGATGAATTGACCTGTTCTCACCTGGACCATCAACGGAAGTCAGTCTCATCCACCTAAACTTTTTCAGTGAAGTGAGAGGGAGGCCGCAGCAAAACGGCAGCGATTTTTGCTTCAGTCCACAACAACACCATATACCACGAGGAATCTGCATTGTAAAACACCGGGGCTTTCATATTCTCAAAATGGGCAAATTTGTCCCAAGACAGCGAAAGCACAAGGTGCTCGCCCGAGAGAGGTCCAAGGAGAACGGTGTCATCCCCCAGGACTCGAACGCGGATGAGATTCTCCCCGAAGACCAGAAGCGTCTCCAGGACAAGAGGGCGCAGCTCAAGGCTGAATTGCAGGGAGACGGCGCCAAGCCCAGCGGCAAGAAGGCGAAGCGGCTGGAAAAGTACATCACAAACAAGCTCCGCAAAGATGAGAATCGCGAAATCCTCGCCAAGCTCGCGCAGCAAAAGGTCGACACGAGCCTCTTCACGAGTACCAAGACTCTCGGCCAGGGCAAGGAGTCCAAACGCCAGGCTTTGACCAGGGCACTGCGAGAGAAGAACGCCGGGTTGGAAGTCGACGCGGATGCGGAGGAACTGCTCTATGAGAAGAGAGACGAGGCACCTGAGGCGGATTCTGAAGACAGCGAATACGAGGCTCCAAAGGCACCCAAGCTGCAAGCTTCCATGGTCACAGTCAAGGCACCTGCACCAGCACCAGCACCAGCAACGACATCAAAGTCAACATCAGAAACATCATCACAAGCACCAGCTTCAGCACCTGCACCTGCACCTGCACCTGCGTCAAAGCCGGAACCAAAACCCGCCGCATCTACAGGATCTGGTCTGAAGCGCCCTCTGGATGTCGACGAAGCGGGTCGACCAGTGCTTCGGAAGCGTCAAAAGAGGGGCGGCGTTGTTTCCAAGTTCTCCATCGCCGAACCGGAGAAGGCAAAGGATGCGGAGGACGAATGGAATGGTCTCAGCGATGACGCAGAGGGAAAATCCAGTGATGAGGAAAATTCGTCTGCGGAGGAGTCTGAACAATCAAGCGAAGGTTCTGACGAGTCGGAGGAAGATGATGACGAGGACGACGAGGACGGGTCTACCAGCACGAGGCAGTCTGCCTTCAAAGCCTGGGCACTCGCTCAAAGAAACGAAGCCCTTGGCTTTGAATCAACAACAGAGGCTTCCACAGCACTCGAAATCCCTAGACCGGAGAATTTTGAGCCACGGCCGCTTGAGCAAGAACCACTGCCTCAGGAACTACAGCCGACAACGAATCTTGCACGCAAGGCATACAGTGTTGCCGTGACGCGGACTCCGGAGATCCAAGAAGTTCGTATGAAACTCCCAGTTGTTGCCGAGGAACAGAAGATCATGGAGATGATTCACAACAACGACATCGTCGTCGTGTGCGGTTCCACAGGTTCCGGTAAGACAACACAGGTGCCGCAGTTCCTGTATGAGGCTGGTTATGGTTCTCCTGGCTCCGCGACTCCGGGCATGATTGGTGTTACGCAGCCTCGACGAGTTGCTGCCGTGAGCATGTCGAAGCGTGTCGGGCAAGAACTCGGCGACCACTCGGACAGGGTCGGATACCAGATCCGATTCGAGGGCACAGCTTCAGCCAAGACGGCCATAAAATTCATGACGGATGGTGTGTTGCTACGAGAGATGGCGCAAGACTTCTCCCTGAAGAAGTACTCGGCAATCATCATTGATGAGGCCCACGAGAGAAGCGTCAACACAGATATCCTGATTGGAATGCTGAGTCGTATCAACAACATCCGCAAGGGCAACGACAAGGTCGATCCCTCGATCAAGCCACTCAAGATCATCATCATGTCCGCGACGCTGAGAGTCGAAGACATGACCAACAATACCACACTATTTCCCACCCCACCCCCTGTGGTAGAAGTTGAAGGACGGCAGCATCCCGTCACGATTCATTTTTCGCGGCGCACACAGTCTGACTTCGTCGAGGAGGCCTTTAACAAGATCATGCGTGGTCACAAGAAGCTGCCGCCCGGAGGCTTTTTGGTGTTCCTCACAGGTCAAAACGAAATCAGGTACCTGAGCAAGCGACTGAGAGAAGCATTTGGTGGCTTCACCGAAGCAAGTGCACCCAAGGTCCAGATCTCGGCTACCGACGCACCTATGGAGGTTGAAGATATCGACTTTGGCGAGGTCGACGATACGATTGCTGCCGACATTGACGATGGGCTCGACGAAGATGAGGATATGGAGCACGAGGACGACAAGGAGTTTGACATTGAAGGAGAGGAGGGAGAGACGGGGCCTATGAAGATGCAAGTCTTGCCTCTTTACTCTCTGCTGCCAACCAGGGAACAGATGAGAGTGTTTGAGGATCCCCCCGAAAATCACCGTCAAGTCATCCTGGCAACCAATGTGGCAGAAACCAGTTTGACGATCCCTGGCATCCGGTATGTCTTTGACTGCGGCCGGTCCAAGGAGCGACAATACGATCGCTTCAGCGGAGTGCAAACCTACGAAATCGGCTGGATCAGCAAGGCCAGTGCCAGCCAGCGTGCTGGTCGTGCCGGTCGTACGGGACCCGGTCACTGCTACAGACTATACTCCTCAGCCGTCTACGAGCGAGACCTGCCCGAGTTCACAGATCCCGAGATCCTGCGGATGCCCGTCGACGGCGTCGTGCTCCAGCTGAAGGCAATGAATCTCTCCAACGTCGTCAACTTCCCCTTCCCGACACCGCCGAATCGCATGGGTCTCCGCCAGGCTGAAAAGTTGCTCACCTACCTCTCAGCCATTGCGCCGGAGGGCCAAATCACAAAGATTGGATCAACCATGTCCATCTTCCCGCTCTCGCCCCGCTTCGCCCGCATCCTCCTCGTCGGACACCAGCATGATTGCCTGCCGTACACCATCATGATGGTGGCAGCGTTGTCGGCAGCCGAGATCTTCGTCCCGGAACACCAAGCGATCCCCTCCCTCGCCGCGCGCGACGAGTCCGAGTTCCGCCGCACTGCCGACATCATCGCCGAAGACCGCCAGGCCAACATCAGACGCCTCTTCAACGCCGCGCACAAGAACTTTTGCTACCTGGACGACAGGTCCGACGCCATCAAGCTCCTCCAGGTCGTCGGCGAGTACGCCCACGACCCGACGGAGAAGTGGTGCGAAGACCACTTTGTGCGGTACAAGGTCATGAAGGAGGTGACGCAGCTGCGCCAGCAAATCACGGAGCTCCTCCGGGCCAACATCCCCGCGTTCAAGAACCTAAAGTACCAAGAGCGTCTCGACGCGCCGTCGGACAAGCAGGTCGCCTACCTCAAGCAGATGGTGGCCGCGGGCTTCATCGACCACGTCGCCCTCCGCGCCGACAAGTCCCCCGTGCCGCCCGAGGTGACGCGGAAGCCCGGCCGCGCCATCGACGTGCCGTACATCCCGCTCTCGCCGCTCGGAGTGGGCCACGGTGCCGAGAAGCTCGTCTACATCCACCCGACGTCGCCGCTGGCGCACCTCAGCCCGCAAGAGTGCCCCGAATTCGTGGTGTACTCGCAGCTCCAGCGGGCGACGCAGGGCGCGGACGTGAACAAGACGCCCAAGACGAGGATGCTCGCGCTCACGGACGTCACCGGCGGGCAGCTCGCGAGCTTGGCCAAGGGCACGCCGCTTGTCAGCTACGGGAAGCCGGTCAAGGAAATTTCTTCGACCGCGAATACGCGTGAGGTGTGGGTCGTGCCGTACCTGAGGGCCGAGGGTGTTGGTGGTCAGGGCTGGCCGTTGCCGATGAAGAAGGTCGTGCAGCGCAGGGTTGCTGGTAAGGGATGGGTCGTTGAATGAAACGCGGGGAGTTAAAAGTTGGTATAGGCATATTTCAATAATATAAAATGGACACGAGGCATTCAGTGTTACTTCGGTGCTCTCATCTCGCGGCAATAATGAATGGCCTGTTGGTTGACGGGAAGAGAGTTAGTTGCCACAACTGGGTCAAAACGTACTCGTTCCATCGACTTGAACCAGAAGGAATTTTGTTTTGCTAATGATTGAGTCTTTCACCAGCCCTACCACGAAATCGGGTATGTCGGTACGTCTGGTAGGAAACACCTCCTTGCCCAACGCCAAACCTCCCAAAACAAGAGTCCAAACCGGCCGGCGGTCTAAACACGTAGCGAGTGGGCGGTAAATCGGTTCACAATCCGAACCTTCTTCTCCTTCATAGGGTTTTACTCAGTATGGACCATGTGTTCTCCTTCCTCTCCGTCTTCCGTTCAATGTTTTGGGCGGTTTGTTTGCGAGTGTATTGGGAAGGGGAGGCAAGTCTGAGAATCAGGTAATACACGGGACAGACACACAACACACACGGACACGGGTGGCCCTGGGAAACTTCGGACGAAGAAATATGAAGCGGGTAAAGCTGCAGATGCATGCCCGTGGCCGGGCCCGAGCGAGACTGACTTATGCCACTCTCTTTCGAGAGAGAGGATGTTTTCCATTTGTTCTAGTGTTGTTGTCGTCAATTCTATTCGCCGGTGAGACTTTACTTTCTAGAGCCAACGCAAACACTCCCACACAGGGTTTCGAGTCGACTTTCGTGACGATAACGACAAGCTTTAGTTGTTGCTTATTCATACATCAAACCTTTTTGTGTGTCTCTCGCCCTAGGTTGGAAAATCAGTCTTCTGCCTAGGTGGTCTGAAGCTCGAACTGACTCGCAGTCCTGCACCATCATATTACCGGATCATTATACTTGAAAAAGACGGGTGCCCCAACGCCACGCGCCCCCTCCGGACCGGGCCCCGATGATATTGCAACAGCAGAGATCGACCTGGAAGGAAAACGAAGCTCTGATTGACGAATGCATGAGTACTCTCCGCGAAATTGAGATGAAAATGACACTCTTCTCAGGCGTTGCCGTCGTCACCGGCGCTGCTTCAGGTAACGTCACATAAACCTCTTCAAGACTTGGGTTCATATCTAGACGCGGCACGTTCAATTATGGGAATGGGAAGGGAGTAAATGAGTAAGATTCCGAACTAGACTAACAGAGTAAAAGGTATCGGCCGCCAGGTCGCAATCTCGTTCGCCCGCGAGGGCTGTAAGCGCATCGCCCTGCTCGACAGAGATGAGGACGGCGCACTGGAGACTGCTCGCATGTGCCGGGAAGCCAACGGGGAGACGCGCACCTTTGTCATGGAGATTGACAACCGGAACGACGAGGACATTTCTTCATGTATGGAGAACGTTGTGGAAGAATGGGGCAGGATCGACTACGCCGTCAACTGCGCTGGTGAGTTTTCCTCGATATGTCTTCTCACTCGACGCGAGTCTGTCCGGGGAAAGTCTAGCTTTTTAGGGAAAAACAAAGACAAGAGTAAAGAGCTGTATTAATGAGAAGATAAAAGGCATGTTTGGACCCAAAGCGCCATCACACCTCTTGACGCCCGCCGAGTTTGACGAGATCACCAACATCAACTACCGCGGCACCTGGCTATGCTCCCGGGCGGAGCTCACCCACATGATCAAGCAAGAGTCCATGATGACGCACGATGGAAGGCCAGGGAACCGGGGCGTCATTGTCAACGTTGCGAGCAACCTGAGTTTGGTCAGCCGGCCAGAGACACGTGAGTCCGAGCCGAAACGACCATTCCTGTGTTATAATCGTGGTAGTTGATCAACCTTTTAGCGGCTTACAATGCTTCCAAGGCGGCCATCTTGAGTCTGACAAGGAGTGATGCTATTGATGTGAGTTTCCTTCAACAACGAGAGGGAAGACCGGGCCTCAGTCTGACAACTAGCAGTATGCAAAGTACAATATCCGCGTCAACTGTGTGTGCCCGGGAATCATTGAGTAAGTTTGGGAAAAACATTGATGAGGATGTTGGCCACGAGGGCTGACCAACGCACTCAGCACGCCGATGACGAGCGAAGTCTCGCCAGACGACCCTATAATCTCAGTAGCCCCCATGAAGCGGAAGGGAACACCCCAAGAAGTCGCCGATGCCGTCTTGTTCCTCTGCAGCTCCAAGGCGTCCTTCATCCACGGTGCGTCGTTGTCCGTCGACGGTGGCTACGTTATCAACTAGGTAGGCCTCGTCCCCCTTTGTCGGACGGAATTGGTTTCTATGTATGAGCAAGATGAGAGAGACAGACAGAGACCAAAAGAAATTGTTGATAGAAAAAGCGTTTGTGGAGTAGCCGGCCGGCGAGTAGACCAAGCGTAGTGTAAGGATATCAAGCAAGAGAGACCAGGAGAGACCATCGACGCAAAGTCGCTGTGTGTGTATTTAGTCACTTACTTCAATCAATAGTAAGCATATTGAATTCGTTTTTTGAAATTGCTTAGAGCTGTATCCCTTGCGTTTTGGGATCATCAAAGTCGGAGAGAGGTGAAGTATACGCACAAATCTCGCAGACTTGGGAAGCAAACAGGGGGAAATTGAAATGCGAATGGCTTCAGAATGCTTTGGAGTCGTTGAATCGGGTTTGGTCCGTGATCTTATCTTGATGGAAGCCATTTTTGTGATAGAAGAGGAGACTAGTGGTGCGTGAGATGACGCCAGCCAAAGTGTCCGAAAAGTCTCCAGATCAACATTTCTACCAGACCGTACTTAAGACGCCCTTCTCCCGCTATCTTGAGATCACAATCTCAATACACATCAAAAAATACCAGTTGCCCGAAAATGGAAATCAGGACACCAAAAATCCTTATCGTCGGCGCAACCGGTCGGACGGGAAGCGCAACGATCGCAGCCCTCGCCTCAGCCCCAAACCGGCCCGCAATCCTCGCCCTCACCCGCTCCCCGTCCTCCCCCAAGTCCCAAAACCTTCTCAAATTATTCCCCGAGTACTCATCATCGCCACCATCATCATCGTCGCCTCCCATCACCCTCGTCCAAGGAACGCCCGAGAACCCAGCACCAATCCTCGCCTCCCACCCAGACATAACGGCAATTTACCTCGTGACCGTGCCGCCCGCAGACGAAGCGCAGGCCATACCCTTCATCGACGCAGCAATATCCCACAAGATCCCACACATTGTCTTCTCGAGCGTCGACCGCGGCGGCGACGAGCGCTCGTGGGTGAACCCGACGTCCGTCCCGCACTTTGCGGCGAAGCACCGCGTCGAGATATACCTCCGCGACACGACGCGCGGCACGGCGACGGCGTGGACGATTCTCAGGCCCACGGGGTTCATGGACAACTACCACGCCTCGGCGGGGGCCCTGGGCGCCGTGATGGGCGGGCTGTGGGCGACGATGCCGGCCGGTCTGGGTGGTCGCAAGATGCAGCTCGTCAGCGCGCGGGATATCGGGCTCTTTGCCGCCAGGGCGCTGATGGATGGTCCCGATGGCGAGTGGGGTGGCAGGGCGCTGGGGCTCGCTGGGGATGAGATTGGTTTCGCGGAGGCGGCGGAGGTTTTTGAGAGGGTCGTTGGGCAGAGGATGCCGAGGACGTGGGGGGTCGTTGGCAGGGCTGTGAGGTGGGCTTTTGAGGATGCCGGGAAGAGCATGGAGTGGTTCGAGGAGGAGGGGTACAAAGCTGATGTTGAGAAATTGAGGGGGATGGAGCCGCGCTTGCAGAGTTGGGATGCTTGGCTGAGGGAGAGTAGCGGGTGGGTAAAGGGGGACGAGGAAGCAATGTGAAAAAGAGGTTCAGTAGATCAAACTCAACAGAATCAACAGCTGACAACCAGGTAGGAAGTCGTGAGTCCACGACCATACGAGAACAAGAAGCCACAAGCTCTCCTAAGCAGAAAGGGGGTATCATTACTAAATCAAAACGCTATGAGTGAGCCATATCCAACCTTTCCTCTCCTTGTTCTCCTCAGGAACAAATTTCACGAAGACGGGCCGGGGGTTGTGGCCGGCGTCGCAATCTTGCTCTTCTTCCTCTTCGGCTTCGGCCCATTGGGCGTCTTGGGACTCTTGCTCTCCTTCCCCTCCTTCTTCGCCTCCTCGGCCAGCTTGGTATTGATAACCGGCTTCGGCTGCGCCTGCGAAGGCTGCGGTGGCGGCGGCGGCGCAATCTTGTCCTTGCGCCCCGTGCTCGCAAAGTGGAAGTCACCGGGCCTGCCCGTGATCGGGTTCTCGTCAAAGTAGTCGCCGCCGTGGCGCATGTGGATCGCAAAGGACTCCTCCGCTAGCCTGTCCAGCGCATTTGCCGTCGTGTCCTTTTTGCTGGTCGATTTGGCGACCGCTGAGGCCTTGCCGTTCATTGCGCCTTCGGCCGCGGGCGTATCTGCCGCTCCGCCATCTTTCGATGCCGTCGCGCGAGCGAGGGCCGAGGGGGGCGTCGGTTGGGTGTAGACGTGGCCCAGGGAGGGTGTCCACCTCCGTACGCTGTCGGCCGCGGGGAGAACCTTTCGCATCGATTCGGCAATCGATTCCTGGTGCCGTGTTAGACTCCATTGGTGATCAACAGGGGTTTCATCCCTGCCCAGAGAGAGGGACTGGTGCGTGAGACCTACAATCCTTGAACTGAGAAGGTCGCCCAGGGTCGGCGCCTGATAAATATTCTCCCCGACAACAAAGTAATATGCAAGAGGCTTCGTCTCCATCCGGCCACGGTCGATATTTTTCTGCCTCGTCTGCTTCACAATTGTCCACACGCCGGTGCCCATGACCATGTCCGCCGGCGCGTGCAGGACCCTGAACTCGAGCCCGGCCATCTTATCGAGCTCGCTCTCAAAGGCCTCGCGCGTGGCCAGGTTCTTGAGGAGGGCCGGGTTGAACATGGCCTGGTTTGTGATGACGGCGTTGTTGGACTGGCGGTCGAAAAAGGGCGACTCGGCAAAGTAGAAGAGCACGCTGTTGGAGTGGATGCCCTGCATTGTGGCCGCGATCTCGGGCGCGCGCCATTGGATCTCGTCCAGTGGTGGGTCGCTTGGGTTGGCCATCGTCGAGGGCGCAGCGGTCGTCGAAGGAGTTGTGCTAAAGATTTGTCGGCGGTTCGTTCTGTCCTCTGTACAAAAGGTAGGTGTGGGTGACGTTGGAAGGGATGATTCCGGAGCTTGCTGAGCCGCAATGTTGCTAACGTACGGAGAAGCTCTCCAACTTTTGTATCGTGGGGCGTTGGCCAGTACCTTAGCTTGTTCCATTGCAGGGGGTCACGGATCGACAGGGGTGCTTTGCGGGTGCAATCACGTGACACGATTACCAGCCGACAAGCTCCAAAGACCTTGAAGTTTGAATGGGTCCGACCTGACAACAACCATCATCAAAAACCCCAACATTATAGAACAAACAAAACCACAAAAACAGTATCGCCACGAAATCTCAACGGGAGAACATATGACACCCATATAGCCCGATACCCAGATTGAATTAAACCGCCAACTATGGACCTCCTCTCGAGTGTCCGCAAATCCGGCTCCCGCGGCGGCGTAAACTTCAGTTGGGACGAGGTCGCCAACTCGTCTCACCGCGAAAACTACCTCGGACACAGCCTCAAAGCCCCCGTCGGTCGCTGGCAAAAAGGCCGCGATCTGAACTGGTACGCCAAGGGCGACGACGATGCGGGAGCGAGGGAGGGCGAGACGGACGAGGAGAGGCTGGAGCGCGAGCGCAAGGAAGAGCTGCGAAAGATCAAGGAGGCTGAGGAGGACGCGCTCGCGCGCGCGCTGGGCTTACCGGTGCCGCAGCGGGACTCTTCGGGCGCGAATGCGGTTGAGGTTAGCGGGAATAGGGGTATCGGCGGTGCTGATGCAGGCGGCGGAGGCGACGCGAAGCCGTTGAAGGAGGAGAGCAAGGGCGGGCTCGTTGTCAGTGAGAAGAGGGAGCGGAGGGATCGAGGTGAGGACAAGGATAGGCGGCGGAGGCGGAGTCGTAGCCCCCGGCGAGATAGGAGGAGGGAAGGCGAGAGGAGACGGAGTCGGGACCGGGAGCGCGGGGAGGAGAGGCATCATCGCCGTGGTGAAGGGCGGGAACACGGTCGTGAGCTGAGGGATTATGATCGGGATCGTGATGAGGGGCGGGAGAGGCGGTACCATCGAAAGGCGAGGAGTCGAAGCCACGAGCGCGAGCGGAGAGAGCATCGGCGGCGGAGCAGGAGCAGAGAGGGTCAACGAGCCCGGTCGAGGGACCGCCGGCGCAGTCCGGACAAGCGTCACTGATGAACGCCACCAGACTGTTGGAAATCCGATTTGATGAGAGAAGTCAATGATACCCAGGGCACATTTGATGCGCGGTGCAAGCGCAGTATATAACAACGAAGAATACCTATGAACATCCACTCTCAAGATGGCGTTGTGACCGACATATCAATATTCTACCATTTGAATGACTGATACTCACGAGATTGTCGGTTGCGAATCCATAGCCCCCATAGGGCAAAGGCTCATGACGGCCTCACAGAAACCTTCTAACCCATGACTTTGCGAAGACGAAATCCCATTCCAGGTCTCAACTTCAGACTGATCTGCAATTTGATCCAGCCCCTGACCCTGAAATAAACGCCACTATCTGCCTCACCATGATTTTCATCAACCTGAACGCCAGTCCCATACAACTCCAATGCCGACAATGACAGTCCAAATTCGCCAGATAACTCATGCGCTGAACGACGTTACGTAGTACTGCAAGTGGTCAGTCAGTATTATTCCTCAACATCGCATGCAGGGGCACTCTTACAGTTAGTACGGCATCGTCCGCTGTGGCATCGTCATACTGCGGCACGTAGACATACAGAATCAAAGCGTGGTCGTCTGCGAAAGCCGCAACAACCCTGCCTTCGAGCCGCCCTACACTCAACACCCGGCTCCAATCCTTCCCATCCACTCTCACCGTGGCCCATTTCTCCGGGCCGCCTTCCTTGAACTTGACACTCGGGTGCTCTTCGACGGGCATCTCCAACTGCGTGGGGTCCAGCTCCGGGTTGACGAGACCCGACCACGTACTCGAGACGTCGACTGCCTCCGTCGCGATCCGGAGCTTCAGGTTCCCAAACATGTTGGCGCTTAGCTCCAGCTTGGGACTCACGCGGGAGTTTGTGCCGGACGAGATCGCGAGCTTGGTGAACCGATCCGAGATGGCTTTGAGCTGGAGCAGAGGGGGCATGGTGATATGCACGTCTGTCTCGCGCACCGTGGGCTGCATGATGGTCTCTACCGTCTCTGGGTGCAACACCCGCACGGGGATGTCCTGGGTGATGATCTTTTCGCGCTCACGCCGCAGAGACGTCTCTAGATGCTCAGCGGCGAAGCCTTGGTCGTCCTCGTCAAAGGGGTCGTTTTCGAGACCGGCGTAGGCGGCGTTGCGGCCGGGCAGGCCTGAACCTGAGGACGTGTTTGTCGTCGTGGTGATGGTCATGGACAGCACAGGGATTCCATCCTTCTTGGTAAGGCGCAGCGAGGCCGAGGTGCTGTTGAGCGCAGAACGCAGGGCACGCTGGAGGGGCTGAAGGGGCAGCTCTAGATTGATGGTGTTGTGCTCTTCTGCGGATTGGATGTGATAGCTATCGAAGATGAAGTCCATGGGTAGAGAACTGGCCATGATTCAGCAGCCATGCTTCCAAGACGCAATCAGAGTCAGAGTGCAGCAATCTTACGACCAGACTTGAGAACCCGTGTCGGGTATTACTGTGAAGCGCGCCGTTTCATCGTCAAGGCGAACCCATGCAATTTTCTCGAGCGAGTTAAGGGCAGCTGTAAGCTCTGTAAAACGAAGGGAACGGTCAGAGAGTCACTGGGCGAGCCCGAGGTTGCAGCGACCAGGCAAAGGATAGTAGTTATGGGTTCGAACGCACTGGAAAAAGTACGGATGTTTTTGAGCTCCGTCTTGAATCGCATTTTCGAAACCTCGATCTCTTCAACGGCTGACCGTCCGGACGGGAAACTATGCAGGGACAGGACACATGAACAGAAAGAAACTCCCGACGGCAGTTGAGGGGCGAAGGGGTGGGGGGGAGCTGATTGCCTCTTTTGGTGTAGACGCGTAAAGTGGAAAGAGAAACGACGCGATCTTGCCTTCCGAGGTGTGGTACGCCGTCGTGCGTGGTGCTGCCACTGGCAAGGAGACGGCACCGGAGCACAGGTGGTGCATGCCTGCCGCCACGCAGCCCACGCAGCACTGCAGTGCGGATGGCCTGCAGAAACGGCATGGAAGTCTTTAGCGCGGGGCATACCACCCCTGTTAGCGTACCCGGATTAGGAGACCTCACCCCATTCACAGTTCACGACTACCCCGCTATCACCTGAGGTGGACAGAAGAGGGCGAGATCGATCTACGAGGCGGCCAGTAAGATAACGTCGCGACCGGCTTCACCTTCCCTTCCCTGTTGATTCAAGATTCCGGGAGTAGGTAGGTAGGTACTGTACCAGGTTTGGACGTCAGTGGGTATGTCGACTCTCCAGAGTGAAGTCGATGGACGCGAAGGGCAATCTTCGAGACTACTCTTGGATTGCAGTGAAGCAGTCGAAGTGGGCTGTCTATTAGGTTTTCATAGGGCTTCAATGTGTTTGTTCGAAAAGTTGACATGATGAAATAAAGGTGTTTAGAATTACTGTCAAAAGCTGGAAATTCTTTACAGGTATTGGACAAATGAAATCCGTCAGCTATACCATCTGCTGTCTCATAGACTCATGAGGCTTCGCCCAAGTCATCATGCTCCCATCAAACTCAAGGCCTAGCTTGTTTGTCATAATGCCAGTCCTGCCATCCGCTGTGATACCATCGTCTATTAGGCTCTCAAAAACCACCGCCGTGCACAGAGCCGCCCATGGCTCGGGTTCCCATCCATCGTGTATACATCGCTAGTGAAGCAGAACCGTTCAAGGCAGAAGAAGTCGTGTAACGTTTCTGCGGAGACCTCCCGCAGCAGTAATATCTGCGATACCTGCGGGTGTTACTTTTTTGGTGGTTTCGACCCTGAAGCCTTCCGATCTTCTTGAATGAAGTGCTCGGTCCACTTCTTCCTCCACACTTCGCGGTCCTCCCAGGGCTCTTTTGTTGGTGTTTCTTCCTGTTCTTTGGGAACCTCTTGAGGGATGGACGCCATATTGTGATCGAGTGAGTGGATGAGAGAGTTGAGCCGTGGCAGGAGTTGGCCGCGGAAGTATTTCGAGGTTTTGCGAGTACGTTGCAGTTGAGTGTGGCATATTTCGCACGGCATCCAGCCCCAGTACATGTAACTGCGCGTCGGCTTCGTTGTTGGAACCACGGGGTGTCCGCAGTCGCACCGCATGCTCACCCGACACCAAGGGCAGTGCGGCTCATCGACGCTGGCGACGCCAAGCCAGTATTGTATGCAGTCGCCGCCGAAGCGGTGACCGCAGGGAAGATATCGCCAGATCTCCTTGTCGCCCTCCTCCTTGACCTCGCCGACTTTCTCGTAACATATTGCGCAGCAGGTATCGTCGGCAGCGGGATTCGAAGCCATCTCCTGCTTCCGCATAACAGATTTGAAAATATTCATCGTCTCCAGCAGGAAGGGGACATGGAATTCGCTAAAAAACCAGCCAGCGACAAGCGGCGTCGAAAACTGTTGGCGATTCGAATCCGGATAAACCGATGGCTTTGTTGCTAGACCGAAAGGCGGGCGAGTAGTAGTGTACAAAGAAAGTGAAGAACGTGACAAAGAGGGAAAGTACAACACCCGGACAGGACGAGCCACTGACTTTAGGAAAGCTAATCGTGCCTTGCAGATGGCCCGACATTGACCTCGTAGTTGGACCGTTCCGGATTCTCTACCGGGTCAACCATGTCTTTCTCACGAAAAGGCATGGTGCACGGAGCCATACCTTGGGGATAAGGTGTGCTGCCGACTCGCTGGGCTATGCTTGACATGTGCGCTGGCAGCCTTTAGTCTGACCTTTTTGGGAACATCGAGAGCATTGGCTGGAGGCGGCGTGTGACGCTTGACGCTTGTCAAAAGGAGTGTGTGCCCCTCCCCAGGAAAGAAACTGTTTCGACGCTGCTGACCTCCATCCTTTCATCCCACTCTTTCATATCGAAGAGAGTCAGGTATGATGCTGAGGAGGGGTTCATGGGGGGGAAGGATAGGTACCGCCGTCTCCGATAGCGAAAGAGAGAAACATGACGGGCCAAATTAGGTAAGATGTAGAGACATGCAGGACAGAAACACGGGCGCCTGAGCGGTGCTTGTTTCGGACATGTGGTTGCGCCTGACCCTCACTCGGACCAAACAAAGCCAAGACAGAGCGAGATAGTCGACCATAGTGAGGCAGGTTGGCAGGCGGCATAAAGTTCAGCTGATGTTGATTTCAGCATTGAAATGTATGCAGTTTTAGCCACTCCTGATCGCCACTTAATTCCCACGTTTGCCGGCCAGTTATGCAGGACCAGAACTTGGAGTGGGTATGAGATCCGCGCCGCTTGACATGGAGACTCCCCTGGAACAACCATTGCCGAAAGACAGATCGCGATTTAGCTTCTTCGTGACAGCCTGATTAGATCGGCCAACTCGGCTGAAGCTTGATACCAGTTCGCGTGTCCACATCCCGCGTCGCAGGGCGGAAAAAACGGAGTTTTGTGCAGTAACAACGTGTGTCTGATAGAAAGGCATTCAGCCTTGGTATCCTCGTGGTCGGCAACGGGATAGGCGTCCGGTTCATGGAAGAGGCTGAAGTGCGTATTAGATTGATGACTACCGCCTATTACCAGCTCCATCACCTTCATCGTCACTGTCATCTCTAAAGCCCTCTTCAAGGCTGGCACGGAGAGATTCGTGTTAGCTGTGAGGCCACGAAAGAGGGAGTTGGGGCATTGCTCGACGACTCACTCTCTACTCAAGCGTCTCGTGCTGTCATGTCTGTCCCGCCGAGCATCTTCTGACAGAGCTCGCCGGGTATCTTCACCAACCTCCCCAAGCTCCTCGCCATCTCCTGACGAGTACCCGTCCTCAGTAGCGTCAGTCGCTATGACGAGGCGTTCATGAGCATTCCGCCGCCAAGTTGACGGGACCATCATCCTTGCAATGGCATTTTGCACGCGGTGTCGTATTGATACAGTCGAGGTTGATATGGTATCGAGAGGCAGATATTGGCTATAACGACTGCGCCATCTGCGCCAGAGCGGGAGGGCGACGTAGGTCGAAACGAGAAAAAGAATGAGCGAGATGATGGCAGGCACGATCAAGGTCTTGACGTATGCCGGCAAATGGTCAGCTCAGGGATGTATCGGGGAAACGGTGGCGAAGAAAGAGTCAGACGTAGAGGGAATTGAAGCGCACCTTAATGACTGACATTGTGGTGCCCATGGTAGGCCTGGTGGTGATGTCGCGTAAATATTTGTTGACCTTGCGCCCTGGTGGGAAGAGATCCCAAGGATTATGTGTCGCGCGAAATGAAGGCAACCTGGAAGGCTACTGTTATCAGCAAGCGCAGCTGAAGACTGCCGCCGACGAGCGCGGACGAAGCCAAGCTCAAGCCAAAAGAGGAGGCCCTGTCAAGCTACCTACCTACCTTAGCACCCAGCATGCTATAGTGCCACTTGGCCCCGGCCGGCGCCGGGCATGGCACCTGGAGACACAGGCCAACCTTGATGGGCCCGCTAGAAAAGCTGTTGCCCGCACCCTGCCAGGAAGCGGTCGGACGCTTAAGCACCTGAGCCCAGCCCGGACCTAACACTGACAGAATGGAAGCGCTCTCTACCTTATAAGGTAGTTCACGGATGATATTAGACCGAGCTGCAAGTCCGGAAGTATCGCGAGTGACTGAGAATCGACTCCCAACGCAAGAGTCTCCTCAGCACAATATTAATCTTTGATCTTCTTGCATTTTGTTCTGTCAATAAACTGCGAATACATACCTAGGTACCTGGGTAGGAAGGTGAGCACTGAGCTCCATCGTTGGAAAGAGTCGGGGTCGCGGAATGACTTGAGCGCGGACTCCCCGGGTTCCTCATCTGACGTGCTCAAGCGAGAGCCGCAGATAAGACACCTTGAGAAATGGCACTATGAAGAACCACCGTGCTACTGCAGGATTGCTTGTCGATGTTTCTATTTCTGCATCAGCAAAGCAACGCTCAGAACCAGGACAAAGGGGGAATGCCAGTCTCATACGATGTTGACAGGGCAAGCCGTGAAGGAGTAAGTACTCAAGGTTTGCAGCACTAAGCAGACGGGTCGTCGTAATACATTGTAGTCGAGTCTCCAGAGTCCCAAGATTCCGATTCAATATCGCTTAGGTGCTGGGCCTCAATGGTGGACACCCGGGAAGCCGTCTTGTCTCCCCACCGCCACCATTCCATGTGGAGGTACATGGTTCGAAAAGGCCCTCTGGCTCAAAATGGACAGACAGGGCAGGCATTGTAATTGGGCCCCAGGGTTCTTGTCGCCATCTTTAGCATCAGCACCACCGCGACGGAAGGTCTAGAGAGGGAAGGAGGGGACCAGCCCGCCTATAAGGTACTATACCTTACCTTAGGAACCCGCCGTGCCGCCCAATGAGGGGTAGCCATGAGATCCTCGCAAGGAGAATGCGAGTTCTCTCCGTGGTGGGCGTCTAGAGACGGACGAATACGAACGATGGATTCCGAGGCGAAGAAATCAATTACAACTGACAGAGTGACGGTCCGTAAGGTACTCTGAGATATGGATTATGCGACTGGTTGAAGCCCCCAAATGTCCTTGGGCGATAGACAACGATAGAGTTCTCTTCCGACCGGCCGCTTGACGTATCACTGGCGAGCCCAGCACCTGACTTGCAGATGCCGAAGGCGATCTTTGGCGCATTTGATTTGGCTCAACCCACGGACTTGGGTTACTTGTCGCCGGACTCCCTTCGCGCCTTCCTGCAGTCGTCCGAGTCCACGTCCTTTGGTCTCGACCCCTGACGGACGCAGCGGCGCCCCGTAGCATCGCATGCCAATACTTATTAACCATTCTATTTTGTTCAGTGCCATTGAATACGGATGGATATCGAGCGCGCAGCGGGAGCCTTCACCAGTCCAGTCCCACTAGATAATTGACTCCTGGAGGCGTCCTGCCTGAATAAGTAATCCTTGGCCAGGTATCCGTACTCAATATCGCGCAACTGGACTCGCACTCAAGTCAAGCGCGCCAACAGAACATCCCCACCTCCCAACGCCAGCGCCGCTTGCGTTCGACTTTCCTCTCTTTCATTCTCTCCCCTCTCGTCATTCTGCGTTTTCGTGTGGTTTTCTCTTCGTCCCTTGACATCTTCTCTTATCTGTGCCGTCCCTCTCAGCCCGCCCGCGCGCTCATTCCAGTCCAGCTGTCACCACTGTAACGCACTAAGCTGCCCGGTAGCCCAGACCTTGAGGCTTCCAAGTCGCGCCGTCCGGCATCCCCACTGCCTATCCTCCCACGCCCTCCTCCTCCTCCTCTTCCTCCACCCCAGAACGCTCAGGCAGTTTCCGCAAAAGAAATCGCACTTCTGCTGCCATTAAAGTGTCAAGTCAATCGCGGCCCCTTGTCGAGCCCCGTTTCATCAGGGAACTCCGCACTTGCGACGTCGTCTTCACAGCGACGACACCACCCGCCCAGAAGCAAACCTGTTCGGCTTCCATCCCATGGCATTGCAGCTGCAGCTGCTCCGAATTTAGTTGACCGCCGCTGCTGGCCACTAATTTGGTAGTCTTTTGCTCAACTGCCGCCTAGCCAACGCCCTGGATTGCCTGCTTAGCTACGGATAGAGCCTAGCACGACTTGTGGAGGAACGGTTCTCGACGGAACGCCGAGAGTGATCACCCAGCTTCTCGTTGCCCCTTCCCTCCCCCCCTCGCGTGGGAAACCTGGACCACGGCCACAACATACACACGGCCAAAGCCTATCATCATCTTCAGCCCGCCAGACAGATCTGCAGTTCGTCAGCCTGCGAACCAGCCGTGGCATACTTCGGATACCCGTTCCGGCTTTGCTTCATACCCGGCAACCCACCACACACTCTTTGTGACGCACCACTTGCTTTTCGCGATTCCATCTTGTTCATACTCCAAAACCCCTGCTCCATCCAACGGCGTTGCAGCCTCTGCAACTTTTTCGGCGCTCCCTACCTTACCCAGCAACATATCTGTCCGAGAAAGAAAATAAGGACCGACGGACTCATCAGCCGCTTCGCCTTTGTATACACCATTGTCTACCTTTGTCGCATTCGAGGGCGGCAACAGAGGTATGTTGTGGTCCCCAGGGGACCCCCTCCTTCGGTCCCCGGTCTCAAGTCCCAAACCTCTGTCTGCTTCGATCCAAAATTGGGCAGAAGACATGCTAAAACATCATCGATTCATGCAACCAGAATTCCAACGCGCCACATTGCAACTTGCTATCCCAACTGCCTCCGAAGGGCTCCACGTCGAACGGGTAGAGGAATTCAATCATGCGACCGGCCTTGGCCATCCTCCTCGCCCGAACTATTATCCAGATCCGTTAGTTCTGAATTCGAAGACACACCATCGATCGAGCTTTACGTGAGAGGGCCAGGGGTTTCACCTGCCTCCCCGTCCTGCGCCCGCCATGTCTTCCACCGACAAGTCGAGACAATCTTCAGGAGGAAAGTCTTTCTTCTCGCGAAGCAGGAAAGACAAACGCAACACCAGCGACGAAGGTCGCCATCTGGCTGGAGCCGATTACTCCGACGCGGCCAGCGTACACTCGCGCGCCTCTCGTCACCATCGCGACTCGTCCGTCGTGTCCATCGACCAGTACCCGGAATCCGGCATGACAGCCGGTCCCATGACGAGTATTCCCTACGATAGCATACCCGATTCTCGATCACCAGTCCCCATCGAATACTTACCCAAGGGCGATCAGGCAGCGATTCTTCGCCCGAGTCCTTCGCCACATCATCTCAACAAAGTTACAAGCGACTTTCACCAGTATCCCACATTTGACACGTCCACAATGGCGGGGGGAGCGGGCTCACATGCGTCGGCGCAGCGTGTCCCGCAGTCGAATATCACAATGTCCAGTACAGGCCGCCAGACGCAATACCAACAGTGGGGACCAGGGCCTGCTCGCGGAAGTACGGCGAGCACAATCAATGGGTCCCACAACCCCAGATACGATTCGTACATGACATCGGCGGGTCGTAGTTCCGCTGACCAAGCCAGCATATTCTCATCAGGTAATGGAGGCACCTATGACTTGGCAGCAAATCGCTCATCAAGACCAGCACTGCCCAGTGCTTCTTCGCAGAGTTCCTATTCCTCGCATATGTCCTATAGGGACTCGACGCACCCTTCCTCGCACCGACTGACAAAGTTCCCCGGCATGGGGCCCACTGGACACGATGGGTTTCATTTCCCCCGGCCGGATAACGACGAAATCATCAGCCAGATGTTTTTGGCGTTGATGCAAAAACGAGGATGGCACAACCTACCCGAGCAGGCTCGCCGACAAATGGTCGCTTACGCGCCCGACAAGAAATGGACGTTGCTATACCAGGACCGATTGACCGAGTGGCAAGGAGAGCAAAAGCGGAGGCAAACAGCGAAACCGAGCCAGTTTGCGGCCCCGGAGATTCTGGTTAATTCGGACGAGGAGGGTTCACCGGAATGGTATGTCCGACGTGTGATGGATAATAGCTTGGACACGAAGGGCTTGGGAAGTTTGGAGGTCAACCTCAGAACGCAACAAATCGGATGGGTCAAGCGCTTCATCGAGTGCCAGGGGCAGGTCGCGTTGACCAACGTCCTGATGAAGATCAACCGCAAGACCGCGATGGGGCCGGTACAAGATGGGAAATCAGACCGAAACTTTGACCGGGAATACGATATCATTAAATGTCTCAAGGCCTTGATGAACAACAAGTTCGGCGCCGACGACGCTCTGGTCCACCAACAAGTCATTATCGCACTGGGGACTTCACTGACTTCCCAGCGCTTGACAACCCGCAAGCTAGTTAGCGAAGTCCTCACCTTTTTGTGCCACTGGGGCGATGGTGAGGGTCACCTGAAGGTTATCCAAGCTCTCGACTCCGTCAAGGCACAACAAGGAGAAAATGGCCGATTCGACGCATGGATGCGGCTTGTTGAAGTCACGGTTGATGGGCGTGGTAAGATGGGCAGTATGGTCGGAGCAAGCGATGAGGTCCGGAGTGGTGGCATCGGCATGGAGAACCTTCTCATGGAATACGCCGTTGCGACGCTCATTCTCATCAATATGATTGTCGATGCACCAGAGAAGGATCTCCAGTTGCGGATGCATATCCGCGCCCAATTCAACGCATGCGGCATCAGGCGCATCCTAACGAAGATGGAGTCGTTTCAATACGACCTCATCGACAAGCAGGTTGAGCATTTCCGAACCAACGAGGCCATTGATTACGAGGATATGCTGGAGAAGGAGAACAGTAGCATCAAGGACAATGTCGAAGGAGAAGTTAAGGACCTCAACGACCCTGTTCAGATCGTAGACGCCATTCAGCAGCGTCTGCTTGGAAGCAAGACGCAGGACTACTTCATCTCAGCGCTACAGCACTTGTTGCTCATTCGTGACAACGATGGCGAAGAGCGACTGCGAATGTTCCAGTTGGTGGACTCGATGCTGAGCTACGTGGCCATGGATAGGCGTTTGCCCAACATGGACCTCAAGCAAAGCTTGAACTTTACCGTCCAGAGTCTGTTAGATAAGCTTCATACAGACTCCGAGGCCCGGCAAGCCCAGGATGAGGCACTGGAGGCTCGGCAGGTCGCTGATGCTGCCATGGCGGAGAGAGATGAGATGAAGGAGAGATTAGAGTTGGGCGCCGATGGACTCGTGGCAAAGCTCCAAAAGCAATTAGATGAGCAAGCGAGATTCATCGAAGCCCAAAGGCGGCAAGCCGAAGGTTTGAAAGCCGAATTGGAGAACGTACAGACGCTGCGTCAGAAGGAAGCTCAACGGTATGAGCTCGAGACCCGAGAGCTTTACCTCATGCTTCGAGACGCACAAGACGTTGCTGCCTCCAATGCTGTCAAGGGCACTAACAAGCTCGGGGAAGAAGACCCGGCCCGGATGCAGGGCATTTTGGACCGTGACCGACTCATGGAGCGGCTTCAGATGCAAATTGAACGCCAAAAGACTCAGTTCAAGTTGGAGGGCAGAGTATGGGGTGATGCTGTTGGGCCATCTGATCGACTGCGCGCTCTCCGTGAGGAGATGGATGACAGTGCGATGGGAGCAGGACCTGGTACGCCACCAAGAGACTTCACAAACAGCATGCTGGGAAGCGTCAACCGGAACACAAAGATTACCCGCAAGCCAGTCAACGGTCGCGGCGAACCTATCGAAGGCGATTTCCCCGAAGGCGAAGACGTCGAGATGGACGAGGACGGAGTTGTTTATGAGAAGCCCCGGGTCGTTGAAATCCGCCGTCCCGTTATGGATCCCAACCAAAAGGCCGGTCTTTTCGGCGAGATGGCTGGCAAGGTTAAAAAATACGAGGGAAGCGACTCAGAAGAAGCCGAAGGCGCAACAACCGGCCCTTCTCACCCGAGCCTCGAGTCCGGCTCTCCGATTACCCCTGCCGATGGCGAACCTCCCAAGATCCAAATTACTGGGGCTGCCGCGCCGCCTCCTCCGCCTCCGCCGCCTCCCATACCCGGTCAAACCGGTATTCCACCTGCACCTCCTCCCCCGCCGCCTCCTCCGCCCATGCCGGGGATGCTTTCCCCGACCGGTGTTCCACCCCCACCGCCACCCCCGCCTCCGCCTCCACCTCCACCACCAGGCGGTCTCTCAGGAATGCCTCCACCACCGCCTCCGCCATTGCCTGGCGCCATTTCTGGGCACTTCCTCTCACAGGCAACACCTTTCGCCGGCGGGACTTCTATCGGCTTGCCAATTGTTCGTCCAAAGAAGAAGCTCAAGGCCCTTCATTGGGACAAGGTCGATTCCCCCATGACTACGCATTGGGCCGCACATGCTCCATCTGCTGAGGAACGTGAAGAGAAATATCATGAGCTTAGCCGCAAGGGTATTTTGGATGAGGTTGAGAAGCTCTTCATGGCCAAGGAAATCAAGAAGCTCGGAGTCGGCGGTGGCGCGAAGAAGGATGATAAGAAGCAGATCATCTCGGGAGACCTTCGCAAAGCTTTCGGTAAGTTTTCTGTGTTTTGGTTTTTCGTATCTATGCTAGGGTGACAGCAACTGACTCCGCTTAGAAATTGCCTTCGCCAAGTTTTCTCAGGTTTCCGTCGAGAAGATTGTGCAGTCCATCATTCATTGCGACAAGGAGATACTAGATAATTCCGTCGTCATGGACTTCCTGCGCAAAGATGATCTGTGCAATATTCCGGATAACACAGCCAAGCAGATGGCTCCATACAGCAAGGACTGGACGGGCGCTAACCCCGACAAGGCCGAACGCGAACAGGACCCTGCCGAACTCACTAGGCAGGACCAGATTTACCTGTTCACGGCCTTTGAGTTGCATCACTACTGGAAGGCCCGAATGCGAGCTCTTGCCCTTACTAGGAGCTTCGAAGCCGATTTTGATGAGATCACGGAGAAGATGCGCCAAGTTGTCGGAGTATCCGAGTCTCTGCGAGACTCCGTATCCCTCATGAACGTTCTCGGTCTCATCCTTGACATCGGAAACTACATGAACGACGCCAACAAGCAGGCCCGCGGTTTTAAGCTGAGCTCTCTTGCCCGTCTAGGCATGGTCAAGGATGACAAGAACGAATCCACTCTCGCCGATCTCGTCGAGCGAATTGTTCGCAACCAGTATCCCGAATGGGAAGATTTCTCGGATGACATCTCCGGTGTTATGATGGCTCAAAAGATCAACATTGAGCAAGTCCAGCAGGACGCCAAACAGTACATCGACACGGTAAAGAATGTTCAGATGTCTCTCGACGCCGGCAACCTCAGCGACTCCAAAAAGTTCCATCCCCAAGATCGAGTCAGTCAAATTGTCCAGAGAATTATGAAGGACGCGAGAAGAAAGGCGGAGGAGATGCAGCTTTACCTGGAGGAGATGATGAAGACTTACAACGATATTATGGTCTTTTACGGCGAAGACTCCACCGACGAGAACGCCCGCAGAGACTTCTTCGCCAAGCTTGCCATGTTCATCCAGGGTTGGAAGAAGTCCCGGGAGAAGAACGTTCAACTCGAGGAGACGCGCAGACGCAACGAGGCTTCCATGAAGCGGAAACACGCCCAGCTCCAGGTATCAAATGCCAAGGTGGATGGAGCACCGCCCTCGCCATCAAGCGCAGGTGCTATGGACTCTTTGTTGGAGAAGCTACGCGCTGCTGCGCCTCAGACACGAGACCAAAGAGATCGTCGTCGCAGGGCCAGACTCAAGGATCGCCATCAGGTGCGGGTAGCATCGGGACAGAAAATTCCTGATCCAGACGAAATCCCCGAGGTGGAAGCTTCCCTGCAACAAGCCCCCAAGGAGGCGACTATTGACGAAGAGGGCAATCCCATCAGCCCGGGACTGTCGTCACCCAGAGAAGCTGAAGAGGATGACTTAGCTGATCGTGCGGCATTGTTGCTACAAGGCATACGTGGAGGAGACGGGGCTGACGACGCCGATCCGGAGAAGAGAGAGAGCCTGCGGCGCTCAAGGAGGCAGACGGCCGAGGAAGAAAGGCGAATGAGAAGACGCAGGCGGGAGAAGGCGACCTCTACGAATACCGCCATCAGCGAAGGAGACACGACGGTGACGGAAGCGAAGGAGGAGGAGGAGATACCCCCGACACCTTCGATTGTGAACACGCCTGTAGAACCATGAGCCCGGATCTCATGTGGGAGTCACCAGTCGGAGTCATATATACACAAACACTATGTAATGTTTACTACTTCGAAGAACGCTAGCACTAGGGGGAAATACCCATCCCTCTACACAAGCTCGATCACACAGTACCTACCATCTCGTCAATTGAAGGGAGGAGGGGATGGAGAATTCGGGGTAGCTTTTTTTCTTGTGAATAATTCCCCACGCTATATAGGAGGCGGTAGGAGTCGGGCGCTGCAGTCATTGGCGGCGTCTTTGCAAATGTTTTACCGCATTGCAGCATCGTCGCATCATTGCTCCTTTTGGTGGCCGTTTGGCTCTTCTTCTTCAAGACTGTTTAACGGAAGGGAATGAGAATGCTGGGCTCCCGGCTGGTCTATGGGTTTGGCATTCTAACTTTCTTGGCTGTTTGTGTTCTGTTGCATGTTGGTGCATGGTGGTGCGTGGTGGACGCTCGGATGAGCTGATGAAGGGACTGACTCCCTCAGAGGGACGGATGAGGGAGGGTTTTGAGCATCGTCTAAACGAAGGAGGATGAATTGAGGATAAAGATGATGTCCAACGATACGATTGCGAAGCAACGCGTTCTGTTGTCAATGTGTCCTACGATCTGCGTGCGAGCATCTGTTGTGATATCACGTCCAGATTGAGCGTGGTGGTAGATTGGAGAGGCGAAACTCCTTGCCCATGTATGTGATGAGTCTACCATTTCTTTGACTATTGAAGGTGAGGATGAGTGGTACCAAGCAAAGGTCCTTCCGAAACCTGCTCTACTCATCTTACATGTCTCCTGGTTTTGAGGTGCATCGGCAGCCTCCCATTCTCTCCGGTGACGTGTAAGTAAGTAGGTGTTTAATTTCTGGCCGGATTCTGTGGATTTGTGTCTTTCGTTCTTACTTTGCCACTTCTGCAATGTCTTTATATTTTGCTTTACTTTTGACTCTCACAGTTTCTACCCAGGATGGGCCATCTCGCGCACGCATTTGAGGAAGAAACCCGACCTGCGAAGGGCATTTCCTCGGGTGATTGCTTCTTATTGCGACTGCAAGTTTCGTACGAGCTTTGTGTGTAGCTGGTGCTGGAGTTTAACCACGTCATCACAGCCACCTCGTCTTCGTCTGGAGGCTACCTGGATATGATTATATCAAAGAAAGACACTGAAGAACGACCTGCGCGGATATTTTGTGGCTACTCATCGACAGCGCGTCCTGCTTGCGATGTTTTGCGGTGGGCTGTTTTTTTCGTTTCCTCTTTATCCGAAGCGCACTCTCGGCCTCATAGGTCGCCGCGAACATAACTATCTATGAGCAGCTTGACAAAAATTGAGCACGTACCAGAGGATACTGAAATGTAAGAGCGTGAAGGATGTCAAGCTGTGTATACTACATGAGAAACACGCCAATAATCCAAGTCAATCAGCACAAGAAATCCAGCCATGCCTACAGCTAGATACCAATCAACCTACACACCTAGACCAACTCAACAGCGACATCAGGCATTACAAGCACCACGTACCAAAGTGATCGACAAGATGAGCATAGAACGAACAGTAAGCGTGATTAGTTAGTTACAAAAGACCATATGATGTCTATTCCACATGTTGAAAAGAGGAAAAAAGGGAAAATGAAAGGGACGAGACTCGAACTCGCGCGGGTTGCCCCACCAGGAAACAGATGTTAAGCTGACCTTAACCTGGCGCCATAACCAACTCGGCCACCCTTCCGATTGTTGACATCTCTTGCCAAAATCTGCCAGAAAAATCTAGCTCCATCGGCAGCGTGGGGTCACAGCGGCGGTGTTCCGTCCTCTAGTCCGGCCTGCTGCCGGAGACGACCGTCAATCCAACGATATCCAGCCTGAAATGCGGCATGCTCTTTGACCGGAGAATTCTATTGCCATCGATCTTGCAATTTCGTTCTTCACGCAGGTGGCAACACATGCGTCACTGGCCTCTGCACCAAAACTCCCAACGTACCTAGCCTGCAGTAGAAGGCGGCCCCCATTGCATTAAGGCTGAACGGGCGGCATGGTCGCCGGGGCCCATTTAGCCGCGACTGCATTTTCCCCTCCTCCTCCTCCGCATCACCGGGACTACCTCAGTACTACGGAGTACTTTACCGTCGTAGCCCCGCCCCCTCACGCTCCACCCCCACCGAACCCCAACATCGAACTGAGCGGGGAGGCCCCCCCAAAGTAACAAACATACTTCCTTGACGATCTCACAAGCAGGATGAAGACATTGGGCAGAGCTCCCCCGAAGCTGACCCCACCATCTTACCATCCCGCAAGCTAGCCTCGATGAGTCTGCGTGGACACGGCCCGGCGAAGTCGCCCGGTGCTTGTGGGTTCATACTGACCGGAGTAATTCTAAAGCGAGGTTGTTGCGTGGGATGCCGGGTGATGACCTTCGATGCTCCCCCCGCGTAGCGAATCCTAGTTATTCTGACGTTTCCTCTGCTCTGCGTTCACCCTGCTCCCATTGCTCCCTCGCAAGGCGTCTGTTCGTCTCGTTGCTGATCAGGTCATTACCACACGCAAGTCATCATGGAGGAAGCAAAGACCGGCCTCGTCCTGGGCTACAACGGCGCCCACCCCTTCTCCAAAGTGAAGCTCACAGACAGGGCATCCGTCCAAGAGCTCCTCCGGACCCTCCTCGACCCCCTTGAGCCCTTCTTCTCTCCCCTCAAGGCGCGCGTCAAAGTCCCCGGCGCCACAGCCGTCCGTTTCGACCAAGCCGCCTCCGAGGTCGAGGGCATCCTTCGTCCCATCTGGGGCCTCGCCGCCCTCCTAGCCGGCGGTGGAGAGTACCGCGGCACCGAATGGTGGATCCAGGGCATCAAGTCCGGCACCGACCCCGAGAACCCAGAGTACTGGGGCTTTCCCCGTGATAATGACCAGCGCATGGTTGAAATGTGCCCCTTTGGTACTTTGGCCTGACTGACTACTGTTACCTACGTCACTTATAAAGACTAATCATGTATCGTAGGGTTTACGCTTGCTGTTGCGCCCACCATCTGGGAAGGTCTATCTGAGAAGGAACGCGTAAACGTCGAGAACTGGCTCGGCAACTCGATCAACGAGAAGAAGTAAGCAGTCCGGTCATCCCGACACGTCCTCATAATTTCATCATTAACACCACCTTCCTAGCATGCCCAACACAAACTGGCTCTGGTTCCGCGTCTTTGCCAACCTAGGCCTCAAAAAGAACGGCGCCAAGTTCTCGCAGGCGCGCCTCGACGCCGACATCAAGCACCTCGACACCTTTTACCGCAGCGGCGGCTGGTCCAACGACGGGCCCGAGGGCATCCACCAGATGGACTACTACTCCTCCAGCTTCGCCATCCAGCTCCTCCAGCTCCTCTACGCAAAGATCGCCGGCGACGACGAGCCCGAACGCGCCGCCGAGTTCCGCGAGCGCGCCCGCCTCGTCGCCCTCGACCTCGTGCACTACTTTGACGAAACGGGGCGCGCCATCCCCTTTGGCCGCAGCGTCGGCTACCGCTTCGCCATGGTCTCCTTCTGGGGCGCCCTCGCCTACGCCGGCGTCGAGCTGCCCGAACCCCTGACCTGGGGCATGGTGAAAGGCATCGTGATGCGTCACCTGCGCTGGTGGCAGACGCAGCACGACATATGGAGCCCGAGTGGCACGTTGACTATTGGGTACTCGTACCCGAACATGTACATGGCCGAGAATTATAACAGCCCCGGAAGCCCTGTGAGTGTTTATTTGCTTGTCCCGTGGAATGATACTCCCCTTCAGAATAAATGGTTGACCGGTGGGTTCCTTGCGTAGTACTGGGCCTGCCTCGCCTTCATCTGCCTCGCAGTCCCCGAAGACCACCCCTTCTGGACGTCAGAGGAAGAACAGACCTGGGACGTGCTCCCCAAGACAAAGGCCCTGGAGCAGCCGGGTCACATCATGAGCAACATCGGCGGCCACTGCATGCTCCTCTCCTCCGGCCAGGCCTGCAGCTACCCGATGAAGGGCACCCACGCCAAATACGGCGCCTTCGCCTACTCAAGCGCCTACGGGTACTCCGTGCCGCCCGGTCTCTTCTCCCTCGAGCAGTACGCCCTGGCCTCGCAGCTGGGCCTGTCAGACGATGGCGGCGAGTACTGGAAGACGCGGCGGCTCTCGCAGTACGCTGGTATCGAGTCCAGGGACGGCGGACCGGTGCTCGTCTCCGTGTGGAAACCTTTCGCGGACATCGAGATCAAGACGATCCTCGTGCCCCCCGCCGAGTCCACGCCCAACTGGCACCTGCGAATCCACCACATCAAAGCCGGCCGGGAGGTCATGACAGCCGACGGGTCCTTTGCCATTGCCAACGAGAACTCGACCAACGGCCGCTCCCTCGACCTCTACGATGCGGAAAAGGGCGAAGGCACATCGCCAAAGATTATCGGAAACTACGACACGAATACGCCCGAGGGACTCACGAGAGGCAAAGACGGCTCCTTTGCGGTGTCCAAGGGCGCCGTGGGCATCAAGGCCCTGGAAGGTGCCCAGATCGAGCGGACTGCGAACCTCGTCAACGCCGACCCCAACTCCAACCTCGTCGAGAGCCGCACGACTATCCCGACGCTCCAGCACACGATCAAAAAGGGCGAGGTGGTCTGGTACGTGACGGGCATCTATGCCAAGCCGAGCGGCGAGGGCGTTGCCAGGCAGAGCTACCTCGAAGGCTGGGAGCGGCCACCTGCGATCCCAGCGTGGCTTGAGGAGGAGATGAGTAAGTCCTGAGGGGCACTTTCTGCGGGAACTTAGTGAGGAGAGGTGGTAAGACCTGAATAGGGGAATGTTTTGTGCATCTTTGAAGTTGTGGTAGATGCATAAAGTTGGTGCGATGAGCTGGGAAAGTTTGTGCTCTTTCATGTATTTTTGTAGCTAAATCAATTGGCCATATTTCGATCACGCTTCCCGGAGGCCAACGGGTTGTCCACTTCATCGGGAACAATGCAAAAATATACGTACACGGGCTTATCTACTAGAAATGCGCATCATGCGACTGTTGTGATGTCGCCCGATAGAGCAGCGGTAAATTTAGCTGCATGGCTTCAAGCACGAGTTGACATTCATCGTACAGTCGGGGATAGTAGACTACGCACTTCAAGGTGCCTCGGTTTGCGTGTTCCTGCAGGCAGGATGGCGGCCTCACACGCAAATTGCAACGCATAGTCCGGCTATAGTAACGATCATGTACAGATAGGATATACTAGCCGAGACTACGAAACAAGGAACCATCATGCATGATGCGGCTTCGCCCTAGACTTATCTATTGAAACCAAAGACATCCCCTCACAGTGCAAGGAATGCGGACCAAACAGGACAACACCCAATGCTTAACAGCGATTACTCGTCAACAACAGAGGCAAACTTGTCCAGCATCTGCTGCTGGATGTCCTCGTACTGGTCCAAATGAGTTAGCAAATAGACATTGACCGTTTGCGTTGTCGCAAAGACTCACCTTCTTCTCAATAGCCTCCTGGCCCTCAGAGGGAACCTCGAACTTGAGTTGACGCAGCTTGGCCTGCAAGTCACCAGTAGCCTCGCGGACCTTGGCCCAGCTCTGGCCTTGAGCAATAGCCTTTTGCGCCTCGTCGTGGAAGCCGACCATGAGCTTCATCATCCACTCCGTCTTCCACAACGGGCAGAATTGGTCGTAGTCTGAGTAACCGTTTTGCTGCAAGAAGTCTTCCTTCAGAAGCGCGGCGATATCCAGGGTAATTTTGTCGGGGTCGGACAGCGCACTCTTTCCGACCAGCTGCACGACCTGGTCAAGTTCCTCAGAGTCGGACAAGAGCTGCCTGATGCGGTCACGAAGACGGGGGAAGTCGGGGTAATCCTTCTCATACCACTTGTCGAGAACCATGGTGTACTTGGAGTAACTAAGCGAGGTGTTGATGGAGGGGAAGTGCTTTCGCTGGGCGAGCTTCTTGTCAAGACCCCAGAAGACCTGTACGATACCCAAAGTTGAAGTAGTGACAGGATCGGAGAAATCACCACCAGGGGGACTGACGGCACCCACAATGCTGACACTGCCATTTCGCTCGGGTGAGCCGAGAGACACGACGCGGCCGGCACGCTCGTAGAAAGAGGCAAGCTTGGCACCGAGGTAGGCGGGGAAACCTTGGTCAGCTGGCATCTCTCCCAAACGACCAGAAATTTCACGAAGAGCCTCAGCCCAACGCGAGGAAGAGTCAGCCATCATGGCAACATCGAGACCCTGGTCACGGAAGTACTCAGCGACCGTGATACCGGTGTAAATGGAAGCTTCACGAGCAGCGACAGGCATGTTGGAGGTGTTGGCGATGAGGGTGGTACGCTTCATGATGGGCTCCTTGCGACCGTCGACATCAATGGTGAGCTCGGGGAAATCCTTCAGGACTTCGGCCATCTCGTTTCCGCGCTCACCACAGCCGACGTAGACGATGACATCGCTGTTGGAGAACTTGGACACAGACTGACTAATGACAGTCTTGCCACAACCGAAAGCACCCGGAATGGCGACAGTACCACCCTGGACACTAGGGAAAAGGGCGTCCAGCACTCTCTGACCGACGATGAAGGGCTCGTTTGCCTGGAGCTTCTCAGTGGTAGGGCGAGGGACTCGCACAGGCCACGTCTGCATCATGGGGTACTCGGTCTTCTTGCCATCAAACTCGACCTCGAGAAGGGGCTCGGCAACGGTGTATTGTCCCTTGCTGGCGATCTTGGTGATGGTACCGCGGGCACGAGGAGGAAGCAGGATTCGGTGGACGGAAATGAACGAGTTCTCGTTGACGGTACCCCAGACGTCACCGCCAGAGATGTGGTCGCCAACCTTGGCGGAAGGCTCGAAATCCCACTTCTTATTGCGGTCGAGGGCGGGGACGGCGATACCGCGGGGAATGTAAATGGTCTTCGAAATTTCGCTGATCTTCTCGAGAGGTCTTTGGATACCATCGTAGATACCGTTGAGCAGACCGGGGCCGAGCTCGACGGAGAGGGGCTTTCCGGTACGGTAGACGGGGTCACCGACAGTGACACCAGCTGCGCATACCATTAGCTACATGCGATTCGAAAGGGGCCGAAATCGGGAATCGGGAACGCACCGGTCTCCTCGTAGACCTGGATGGTTGCTTGATCGCCGTTGATTCGAATGACTTCACCGACTAGGTTATCGTGACTGACTCTAACCTGCGAGAAGGTCAGATACCATCCCAGCGCCTGTCCGATCACTTCCACCTACCAACTCGTACATAGCAACACCAATCATGTCCTCGGCGACAATGACAGGTCTAGGAATATGATTAGTCGTCAGGCGCGACAGATTGAGGGACCGAGGCGAGTCGGGGGAGCTTCAAACGAACCCTGAGACGGAGAAGATCTTGCCTGCAGGATATGGTCAGTCAATGGCATCATCGACATGCATCGGAAACTGTTGCGAGCTTACCATGTCCGAGGTCTTCCTCCTGCTCGACCTTGGCTTCTTTCTTCTGCTTCTGTAGTAGTTGGCGCCCGAGGTCAGCTACCAGCAATCGAGGTCGGTGGGGCTGGCATATGCCGCATAACAGAGGCGGCGATGGCGACAACGCGGCGTTGGGATCGGGGTGCTTACAGGAGGCATGATGGGCTGTTCGACGCGAGCAGGGCTCGACTCGTGTAGCGTCGTCACAAGGGGAGAGTCGATCGAAGGTGCAGAAGGGTCGGCGGTTGAGGGGGAGGGCGGGTTGGATGGATATCGTCGAGGTGTTGTTGGAGGAGACGATGGTAGAGGTTGAGCAGAAGCTATTTCCAGAGCTTCGACGCCCACTGTGACAGGTTGGCTGGTCGGGTGTGGATGCGGCTGCGGCTCCAGTGCACGTACTGGAAGTACCTCCTCCCGGTATTGCGTGGAACTCGTGGTGCTCCAGCTGGGAACGGTACGAGTGGACGGCGGTGGTCCTCCTTCTGCTGCATGGGAAAGTGGGGATGATGATGTAGGACCGGGGCCCGTGCCTGCTTCTGAGCCTTCTGTCGCTGAAGGACCACCAATGGTGTGTGCAGAGTCACTGCCAGGGACCTGCAAGTAGGTCTTCGAGTCGCCAGTGCCAGTCGCCTGGGCAGCTGGCGGGTTTGGCGGTGACACTGGCGGCGAACCATCAGCAGCGCCATCCTGCTTCCCGCGAACAAGCAAGTCAACCAATGATGGCCGCGCCCGAAGGCGAGGACGAAATCCGACTTGCATGCAATTTGTGTGTTTCGGGGATCTTTCTTGAAATATCCGACCGTATACGAGGTGTGTGGGAAGCTTCTTGTCGGTGGGTTTCTTGAAATAGTCCAAAGTAGGTAGATTGGGTTTGGTACTTGGGGACTGTGGTATTTCACTTGATGACGAGCTTCTTTGTCCTCACATGAGGCAAGGTAAGATAGAAATGGAGGTAGAGAAGACCTCACTTCGGTTCATTTACGCAGCGGCAAGCCGGTAGTCGCCAAGCGAGTCCCGCCGGCCACATTGGGTTGCCTTGAGCCTGAGGAAGCTACACTGCCACGACCCGACTGCTTCAAGACACCGCCGGTTCTCCGCACCGTTGGCCCTGAGACGGTATCTCACGTATCCCTGGTTGTGATTTCACCTTGACGGACTATACGATTACTGATGGATAATCATCCCAATAGCGGGAAACTGACACATTTGACCCTGCTGACTGCCTGTGATGCCACGATGGGCACCAAACTCCAAACCCATGTTCTTGTCTCTCTAGGCTTCCTGATAGGACGTGATGCGAACCCAGACCAAAGGTTGCAAATTATGAGCATGGTCCAACTTCTGTAAGTGAAGCCGTTTCCTATGTATTGCACGGTGGAGCGTCGGCTTCGCTTGCATAGTAAGTAGGCTGACCGCGGAATCATACACATTCAACACTAAGTCTAACTAACTACGTCCAAGCAAGCCATTCCTGAAGCTGCAATTCCTCATAAAGCGACCAACTCGCTAGTAGATCAGGCCTGAGAAATGCTGAGCAACAAGGTCAATAGTATCATACGCCATTGTTTTGATTCCATCCCAAAGCACGAAAACTTTACGTTCGTACATTCATTAGTATCGTCATTATGCCATGCCATTATCCAACAGGTCATCATCATGAATGACTGCCAGACCGCCACCCAGACATACGCCGATATGAGCTCCTATCATGGAAGCTCCGATTATCCATGCAAGTCCTACTTGACTTGCTGATATCTGAACAGCACCCTGGCTGATCTCTTCCTCTCCATACTTCGAGGCTTTTCTCTGGCCTCGACCACCTCCACAGTGGATATTCTATGTTCAGCGGAGAAAACCAGTCCGCTCAGCTCATCTGGCCGCTTTGTGCAATTCGGTCCAGGTTTTTGTACTTTTATCTATACTGTAATCCTTGCGATGAGTTCGTATATGTGCAATGCCGGCATTTTGTTTGCAGTGTCGGTACGCTCATTGGTGTGTGTTTGTCGCGATGACGTGACTTGTGGACCTAGCTCAGGCCGTGGTCTCCTTGAAATCGATGAGCTGCTCCTCTTCGTCTCTCTCCTTGAGGCTCTTCTCCCATTCGTCCATAAGGTTGTTAGCTGTCCGCTTGAGATTGCCGGGCGACAGCTTGTTGACGACGGTTGGAAGAAGCTCCTCCAGCCTTGCGGGAGACAAGAGGGCTGACTCAGGCCGAGGCTCGGGCCGAGCAGCCGACGTATCAATGGTGATGGACGACTTCTTCTTACTGTTCACACACATGTCTTAGTATGGGGGTGGCAAAGATCGATAGTGGGGTTCTTACAGTGAAGTCACATTCTCGTCATTGTTCTCGGCCATGGACGCAAGGTCCTCTGCTCCACCCACCGTCGAACCACTCCAGCGTGCTGGCTTGGCAGAGGACGGCTGAGGCGAGTCCCAGTTGGACCAGTCGTTGTCGTCAAACGAGTCGAAAGTCAACGGGGTCCATGAAAAGTGCTTCGCCTTCGCTGATGTGGACTTGGCTGCGGGTTTGGGGTTCGGTCTTTCTTGCAGCGGCTTGGACGGCTTGCTTGGTGTGTCCATCGGCGGCAAGTCAAAGGCCGAGTTCACCGGGACCCTAGTCCGAGAAGAGCTGTTGGCCTTGATGGTGTCCTGGTCTCCGGCATATGATCTCCTGCCATGAGGGTCCGTTGAGCCAGGGCGTCCGGGAACACCATTGATAGGTTCATCGCCGACGGTGGCTTGTCTGATATCCTCCATGAAGCTCCACAGACCTAGCCTAAAGTCCTGTGCCATCTGCTTTGCGACAGGGGGTACAGCAGTATTGTATGAGCGCGGCTGCCAGGATGCTCTCTTGGAAAGAGCAGCATTGGACAGCATGGGCGGTGACCGAATTTCGGGCGATCTCAGACTGGCGGTATCCTCATGCACAGCAAAACCTTCCGGCTTGGTCGGTGACAGTAATGACAGCGTCCTCGTGTGCCCGCCACGGAGAACTCTTCTTCGATACTCCCTGGGCCCAGTCTGTCCCTGCAAATCTCTCAAGAGAGATTTCCTCCTGTCCAACTCGACGCTTCGTTTCAAGCCTGCCTCGTCATCATCCAACAATGATGGCTCAAATTGAGGTGCTAGAGGACGCATGGGCTCATTGCGAATCTCTCTCTTTCGTTGACCGCCCTGAATAGTCCACTGCTGCTTCAGTCTCGTCAGCTCAGCCTCCGCGCGGGCTAGTTCTTCGCGAATCTCCAAAACACGCCGCTCTTGCGCTGCTATCGCAATGATGAAGTCATTGGGATCTGAAGGTGATGTGAGGGCCGAGCTATCGACAGGCGTCGGAGGGTAGGATGTCGTCGCGACTGAAGCGGGTCGGGAAGGATCACTGGTAGGTGGAGCAATAGGAAGTGTGAGAGATAGTCGATTGGTGGTGCGCGATGCATTGGAACCTGAACGTGACGCGCGCGAGAAACGTTCTTGGGTTGATGGCGTCGGAGGGGGAGGCGTCACGGCCTCTGCGATCTCCATTTCTCCGACAACAGTCTCAATTTGTGCTTCTGAAGGCTTGAAATACGAGGACCTCGGGGTGATGGCGGGTTGTGGTGTAAAAGCCGTGGTGGTCGTGGTGGCCGGGTGGTCCGCCGGCGGACGCTCAACCACAGATGCACGACGGCGAATCTCGTGAGTGCTCTGCATCTCAGCACGAGCAAAGTGCGCGGTGGACGCCTCGTGCAACGACTGGCAATCCGCGGTGGTGGTGTATGCTCGACGGCGCTTGGGCAAAGAATGCGAGGGAGAGGCGGTGTTGGCTCGCCGAGGATGCCGCTGTCTCCAGGCGGCGGAGGAGTGAGCGTGATTCGTTCTTTTGGCAACGACAGCCTTGTAAGAATTCAAATGTCTCTGGTGGTCATATAAGAGAGTGCGTGAGCTAGCAGAGATGAAGCAGATTTGTAGCAAAAAAATGGCTGTCATGGAGAGAGTGGAAAGAGGGTCATTATTGACAGCCCGAAGGAGTACGTGTTTGTTGTTGTGCAGGGACAGCGAGAGACTGGACCGGGCAGATACCTAGCCACAAATGCAGCGATTAGAGGGCGGCCCGGAGAGAATTGAAAGTTCGGGGGTCGGGGGGGGTGATCCAGGTTCAGGAAGCAGCTCCAGTGCCAGACTGCCAGTAAGGGTAGTCGGATTGCGTGGGTTGGGAGGAACTTCCCTCTGGGTCTGGTAGGGGGCCGTTGAATGAGGGTTGCAGCGCAACGAGGGCGACGATTGGACGGCGAGATTGGCGGAGCTGCCGTGGCGGACGAGGGTATTTTGCTTTACTGCGGCAGATAGGGGCGGGCCTCGACCTCTGTCACTGTGTGGCTCCCAGGTTGTGGAAGCTCGGTAGTCAAGGAATTGCGTTGCTGCCGTGGTCCAGTGGAATCTTTTGATCTCGCCTGTCTTCGCTTCGTCGGGACCTTGGATGGGTTTGAATGACGGATTCGGGCACAGATTCCCAGTTGGATGAGCGACAAGGACTGAAAATGGGGAACCGCGTGTTGATGTAGAGATTGTGACGACCAAGCGAGGTCGAAAGGAGGATGCAGCTGTGGGCGAGGCCCTGGACTGTGGCTCTGTGCTGTCAATGCTGCTTGGATTGCTGGTTGATACCTTGTTGATAGAAGACGTGTTGTTGTCCTGGGATCGTATAAGGGGAGCAGGGAGACCGATGTCTGGACCCAAAGTATGAGGTAAGGTACCCGTCGTGTAATAGAACAAGGTTGGGTGAGGTAAGGTGAGAGATGAGGTGAGGAGGTTCGGCGGAGGCAGCGGGCGTGAGGGCGAGTTGGGACCTTGGGATGACCACTGGCAGCGAAGAAGCAACGGCGACAGTATTGACAGCGGCAGCAGCAAGCGGCGGCGGTGAGATTGAGCCAATGGCGAGGAGGGTGGGTGGGATGTGAAGATGGTGGGATGAAAAAACGAAGTTGACAATGGACGAGTAGGAGAAGAAGAACTGCGACCAGGCGGGCACCTTCAAATTGAGAGTCGGGCAGATGCAATGCGATGGCAGCAGCGGTAGCTGGTCAGTTGACTCTTTTGTTGGCTACGGCCCTGGTTGTTGGGATGGGAACCGGAGCATGTGGTCTGACCTTGAGCCGTTGATGACGGAGTCGTGGTGGTGTTCTTGAGTGCGGTATCCGTAAAACGCATTGCCTTTGTTTTAGTCTGGACCTTTTTTACTCTCTTTTTCTCCCCAGTCTAATGTTTACTCTACATCCATCGTCCCTGTTGACATTGACAGCTAACTAACAGACTGAGACACTAAGGTAAAGCCGCTGGATAAGCAGGCATCATCCCCCCCTCGATCTTTGATGGGCCATTGTTCTCGGCCATGGATCTGGCTTTGCACATGCGTTGCCCATTGTTTTGATGGACGCCTCACCAGATCAACAAGACGAAACGAAACCATCGTCCACGGAAACCAGTGGGCCAAGGCTTGCGTTTGCAGGCGTTATGATCCACTAAGACGGTGGTTATTCAGGGGCTTGCAGCAAGCGTGCAGCACCATCGTCTGCAAGGAACCTGTAAGACGCAGTGAGGCTGCAACGAGCTGCAGCAGGAGTCAGGAAACTGCCAGGAACCGATGGGCGACCGGGCAACAGGCTCGAGATGGGCGGCGGACTGACGGCGGCGCCGGACGAGAGGTCTTGGAAAAAGGGCCCGAGGCACCAGCTAGCAGATCTGCAAGAAACCACTATGAAAGAATCCAGGTGTGCAGGTCCCGGCAAGGGTCCGCAGGACAGAGCTGGGATGAACCGTGGCTTAGCGTGGGGACACCCCAATCTGACAATTTCCTTGGAATTAGTAGCCAATCACAGTCGCACTTTGTTTCCCCGACTCTTGAGAAGTATCCACGTGACTGCTCCTTTGACTTTCCAGAACCTGCCCATTTATGCATTCCCGAGACCCCATTTGTGCATATCTTAGGTACGTAAACCACGGGTAAACCAAGGTGGGAAATCGATGCATAATCACACCACCCACAGCAATCAATTGACTTTGGAGCCACCAGTCTGGGTCTGGTGGATGGCACTCCCCCTTTCCGTCCAGTCTAGCCTCCACCACACCCAACACACACACGTGAGAGCGCACCACCGCTAATTGAGACGCGTGACGCGACCTTTCTAACGCAGTCTGACTATCTGCATGACGCTCTCGAGAGGCACAGACAGGAGCGATCGGGAAGCGGGAACGGAGCAGGAGTCCGCAAAAGTCGGTAGTGCTTCACCTTGGGCATCATCACGGTTCAACTCCCGACAGCCTTTCAAATGTCACCCAACATTGACTGTCGCCTACCTTGTGGTCCCTCGGTGACGTGAATGCACCTTACTGGTGTTGTCCATTTAATCGCTTCCTCTCCATCATCATAGCCCCTTACCACCGAAGTCATTCTTCGCGGCCATGCTGGAGCTGAGCTAAGGAGTCTTCACGATGCCCATTTCCTTTGTTCTCGTCTGCGATCTGCTGGAGCAGGTCCATAAACAGTGTAAAACGGACGACAAGAACCTCAAACAACGCGTGACCAGCTGGTTCACTCTGCATCGCCAACTCATTGACGATCCCGAGACCGATGCCTCTGCTCTGCTTTCTACTCTCCTCCCGGACAAACGCACCGATCGTGTATACGCTATTCAGGCCGACACACTATCTAACATCGTTGGCCGCACCTTTGGTCTCGGGAAGTCACGCGTCCAGCAACTTCGTCGATACAAAGAGGCTGGTCGGGGCGAGGATTTAGCTGACTGTGTTGCGAGAGTCTTCAAGGAAACGGTGCGTTCTCGGTCTGATTCCCTTACGAAGAAGAGGAAGATTTCAAGTGTCATGGGATCGGAGATGATACGAGGATCTGGCCATGCTGACATGACTGCCAGCCTCCTCCCATCTGCGCCGAAAGGGAGGCCGTAAGTGTTGAGGAAATCGATTCGGCCCTGAACAGCCTCGCCGCCTCATGTAGGTTCAGCTCGCCCGTTGTTCGAGCCTCACAATCCCATCCAAGCAGCAGTTCTCGGGAAGAACTCCTGGGTCCTTTGTACCTTCGCCTACAAGCGCGAGAAGCCAAATGGCTTACCCGAATCATCCTCAAGAACTTCCAGCCAGTCATGCTGGACCCCGGCCATGTCTACTACTGCTACGACCCATTACTGCCCACGATACTCAAGGTTCAAGATAATTTTGCGGCGGCCTTGTCTCTTCTTAAAGACCTGAATAAAGATCCCTCATTCCGCTGTGGCTCAGAGAACCAGAAGCACAGACATCTGATACAGCACTTAACGCCGGTCTTGGGTACCAAGGTTGGTAGGCCGTTCTGGCTGAAAGGGCGAAGCATCAAGCATTGCATGAAGCTCGGCCACAGCCGCATGAGCTGCGAGAAGAAAATGGACGGAGAGTATTGCCAGGTTCATATAGACATGAGCAAGGGGTTCAAGTGCATCCAAATCTTCTCCAAGAGCGGCAAGGACAGCACCAAAGATCGCGCTGCATTACATGGGTGAGCATTGAATCCTACTGTGTCATGTGTGTCTTGGGTACTGACAAATACAGAGCTATTCGCGACTCTCTCAAAATTGGAAAACCGAATTGCAAGCTTTCCAAAGGGTGTATTCTTGAGGGTGAGCTGGTGGTCTACAATGACATGGTATGCCCCTTGGGTTCAGCATATGTCATCTCTCTGACAGCAGACACAGGACAAAAAGATTATGCCTTTTCACAAGATACGCAAATATGTCTCAAGATCAGGCAGCTATCTGCATACGGAAGCAGATTCACAGTAAGTTCACTATCGCGAGGAGTGTCTACTCATATCCCAGCATGAAGCATTCCCTCACACCAGTAGTGCTTTTGCCGCCTCTTTGCACTTCCAGCTCTTGTCCCCCAAGTCGTTGTTTCAGCTTGACGAATTCCAGAATGAAGTTAGAAAGGAATGAGCATTTAGCTAATGGTCCTAGGCGCCACGACTACGAACACTTGATGATTGTCTATTTTGATGTTCTGCTTGTCGATGAGGAGTCTCTCTTGGGCACCGGGCAGAATGAGCGCTTCAAGCGACTTACTCACTTGATTACCCGCCGGGAGGGTCATGCCGAGCTGGTGGAACGCCAGGTCATCAACCTCGATGACAGACTGGGAGTGCATCATCTAAGACAGGCCTTTGCCAAGTCCATTGCTGCCCGGGAGGAAGGCCTGGTGCTGAAGCCAGACGACCCCTATTTCGACTTCAGCGAGAACCGCCGCTCCTTTGCTGGATGCCCAATCAAGCTCAAGAAAGAGTATATTGGAGGTTTTGGTGATGTGGGCGACTTTTCTGTGGTCGCGGCGCGGTACGACGCAGACAAAGCAAAGTGCTATGGCATCCCAAACCTCAATTGGACACACTTCTTTCTCGGCTGCCTCGAGAACAAGGAGGATGTACAGAGATTTCAAGCTCAGCCTGAGTTCACAGTGGTTCACCAGGTAGAGCTCAATGAGACCCTTCTCAAGACCGTCTCATCCTACGGAAACCCGATGCCAGTGTCTTTTGAGGAGAATGACGCCTTGATTCTCCATCTTGCACCAGGCATCGCTCAACAAAAGATACCAACTGTCGTTTTCACAGAGCCTCTGGTCTTTGACATCCGCTGTTTCTCGTTTGACAAGGAGGGAAATACTGGCTTTTGGCAACCGAGATTCCCCCAGGTATCCAAGGTGCACTTTGACCGATCCTTTGTGGACACAATCTCTTTCTCGGAACTACAGGCTGTGGCGGAAGAAGCAACCACAACTCCTGCTATGGAAGACAGTCAAGAAATGCTGGATTGGATTGCTAGATTGGAAGGAGCGGACCCTCGTGGTATTCCTGTTGATGCCGTCAGCCAGTCCACGACAGGCTCTCTCATGACGCCATCCCGCACTTCTTCCGTCCGACCTTCAACTTCGCCAGCACCGAATTTCTCTATGAGCCCTGTCAAACCTCTCAATCGGTTACCGGCATTGCTTGAAGCCCCAGAAACAGCTCTCGTCACTCCTCGGACCTCATCGGCCAGAGCAGAAGGGATGAACCGCATCGCTGAAGACACCACCGCCGGCGAAGCACCAGAATCACCCAGCGCCAGGAAACGAGGTCCAGAAGGGGAAGACGCGACTCAGCACAAGCGACCAAGAGTTTGTTCCGAAGCTGGCTCCGCCGGTCAGGGGCTATCACCGCCAAACCGTCAACCGCTTGGGGTTATCAGTGCCAATCGGACACCTCCCTCTCCTCAGACGTCTCAATCACAATTGGGGGCAGCAAAGCACATCATGATGGACAGAACAGCATCAAGGCCAGTTGACACTGCCTTGAACGAGCTGGGCCAACAAACGGCTGGATCAGCAGCAGAGGCGCCTGAACCGCGTCGTCATAGCGTATTGGACTCCTCGTCTACACAGCCAAAGCCCCAGTGTGAACACGCAGGTGACAGTTGTCTATTTGCAGACACCATGGTCCTACTCGCCCCCTGCATCGCACACCAGCCCTGGATAACCGAGAACCTCCTCCCTCTTCACGGCGTACACAACTGGACCGCGGATCCGCAAAACTGGACGGCCAGCACCTCCGATACAGCCACATCATCAGCCCATTCCTCAACCCCTACATCTATCTCGGCCACTAACTGTTCAAGGCGAAAGCGGCCCCCTCGAAAGGTCTGCTTCGTCGAACACAACCGCAAAGAAGCAACGAAGACCCTCATGAGACATTTGCAGAGCAACCCGATGTACGCGCCAAGCGGCAGCCGCGAGTATGTGGAGGTGTACGATTGGCGCCTTTTGGAAGACGTCACAGCATTGGAAAAGGTGCTCAAGGGATCAAAGCCGTCGAAGGGGCAACCGGATCCCAAGAGGAAGTGGTGGGTTGGATTGGCTTAGCAAAGTCTTCTCGTTCTCTCTCGTCTACTAGTATGGGAGTGATAGTTGCCTGTACTTTGCATAGCGTAGCCACGGACATACACGTCACGGCGTTCTCAGTTGTTTTGTAAATGCATACGAATTTTTCCCGAGATTTTGATTTGTGCACTGTGAGAAACTCATGCCTTGGCCTCTCCTTCCTCCTTGTACAGGCCCTTGTAACTCTCCCTCAACCTCATGAACAAGTGATCATCAGCAGTCATCACCTTGCGCTCCGCGTAGGGATTCGCGTTGGGCGTCCCCTCGGGCGCAACAAACTCCTTGACCCTGTCGCTCGGCACAGGATCCAGCGCCACAGAGCCCACGGGATGACAAAAGAAGGCCATGGAGTACCGCGGGCCGGTGTCCGTCTCTCCCTCAGCGCCCTCGCCGCCGAACACGACACGGTGGACGGTGCTCCGGAAGAGGCCATTGGTCCAGTAGCTGAGCAGGTCG
Organism: Colletotrichum orchidophilum; assembly: GCF_001831195.1. Taxonomy (NCBI): domain Eukaryota; kingdom Fungi; phylum Ascomycota; class Sordariomycetes; order Glomerellales; family Glomerellaceae; genus Colletotrichum; species Colletotrichum orchidophilum. The sequence continues at coordinate 166,970 of NW_019173021.1, forward strand.
CCGATGTTGATGAGGATGGGCGGCAGGACGTCGCCCTCGGTACCGGGGGGCGTGACGGGGACGGGGGCCCAGGTGCTTTCGCGAGTGAGGATCTCGAGCCCTGCCTGGCCGCGGAGGCGGAAAAGGAGGGTCACGGAGCCGTAGTCGGAGTGGGCTCCAGCGCGGACATCGTCTGGGTTTGACGAGGTGGCTGAGGTGGGCGGGTAGTAGAGCATGCGGAGGATTGTGCCGGAGTCGCCTTTCGAGCGGAGGTGGGCGGACGAGAAGAAGGTGGGGGGGTCGACCTGGTAAAGGGAGTTTAGTGAGCTACTCAGGGAGTGAAGCTGGGAAAGGGAAAGGGGAAGGAATTTACTTCGAGGCCGATGCCGAGAAGCTCGAGGAGTTCCAGGCAGAGGGCGTGACACTGATCTCGGAACGAATTCAGGAAGGGCTCATCGGCTTGAATGGTGGGAGGCAGAGGTTGCTGAGCCTTGCCATCTTTGAACTCGCCAAAGTTGAAGGCCCTGAGCGTTGTGTAAGTCCAAATACTGGGGAATGCAGGTACCATATGGCCTTACTCCTTGTAATCGCCGACCTGTCAAGAGTCAGCATCTCAACATCCTTCAGTTTAGGGCATTCTCATTCATACCTTTTGGTTCTTGGGGTCCAGAGTCTCAGAGTGCATGCCAGACCAGCCGCGGTTGTTCTTCTGGATCGTGCACGCAGACTTCTCCTCGACGGGAGCCTTGAAGAGCTTCTTGGACTATTTTCTTGCGTCAGTCATTGCTACTTCATTCCCAATAAAATCTCGTAAGGTTGGGGAATACCAGATCAAATGCCGAATCTTGATCGCTCAGCGTGATATACTTGCCAGTGTTGCGGATATAGATGAAGCCATGCTCAACGGCGGCACCGACAAGCTGGCGGGCAACAGCGGTCCTGTCGACACCCTGAGCAGCAATGTCAATAATTGGGATGTTAGCCTTGGGCGCCATCACTGATTGTCCTTCTCTGTCGGTAAATTACAATCTGGTGAGTAAGACAAGGTAGAGGGGAAGCGGCCGGAGCTGGCTTATGAGAATGGAGGGTTGGAGGGGCGAGATTCGATCGAAGTCGCGCGAAGTGGGATGCGATAAGCGATAAGAGTGGGATCATGGAGGGGCGGACGGGACCGCTTGGGGCCGGGCAACGACTTGGGTAATGACTATTACGAAGCGTTAGATAGTGACTGAAGGGCGGAGAGGTCCGAGGAAGCAAGACATCCACGGTTAGATTTGGTTTCACGAGAGGCTGACGGGGTCTCGCGTTGCAAGTGTGACTTAGGGGACGAAGAATGTACGGATAGTGGAGTAGCGAATGCAATATTCAAGTAATGAAGTTTGAACTTGGCGAGAGCTTGCCAGCTAGCAAACGTTCCCCAACGCCACGAAATCTAACGGTCAGGCTAGGCCGAGAAAGCGAATGAGAGGTAGTCCAAGCTTACTCTGGACGAGTGGAAAAGAGACGTCTGCTCGTAAGTCTTGATTTGAGGATTGCTCTGGTCAAAGAAACCTCCCGCAGGCACCAGGGCGAGGTTGTCCCTGAGCAGGGTTCAGGCCGCATAGTCGCGCTTGCGCCATCGGGTACTCTTGATATATTCAAACAGCCTTCTCGGCCACGTGCTTTAGGATGAAGACCAAAGAGATGCAAGCCGGTATTAATGATAGACCCCGAAAGTCCCATTTGAGTGTCCAATTGCGGGTATTCGACACATGGAGATGCCGTGGAGCGGATACTTGAAAGGTGACATGATGGTTCTTAGAGGCTCACACTTTGGGAACTCCCTTGTCGCATGGTGCCGGGTAGGTATGCGAAGAAGATGGTAGGACGCGGCGCCACTTCCATTGCAGCTGTGACCTGAAAGCTTGCTGTGCTCCCGGAGAAGGTCGTTTGAAGATGTTTGTCGGGGCAGACATGCAAGGGATCAATCAAGACATGGCTGCATCGCACATCCCTGACACGGAGGACAGGCGAATATAAAGAGCGGGGATGGGGGCAGGCGGGGACGGGAACCGCTGCAAGGTCGGTCAAGCGACGCTGCTGTGGCTCAAGCGATGGCTCGTGTTGGCGGGTGTCGGCGGGAACTTGGACCGGCAACGTGTTGTTGGAGACGTTTGATTGGCATACTGGGTGGGAGACAGCTGGTAGACGTGGCTTTGGACTTGTAAAGTCAACGAAGAAAATACATTTTAGGAATCATATAGGTAGTCGATATGTTTCAATCGCACTAGGCTACGGCCTGAGGTGTGTCAATGTGCGAGGTAAGGTAACCTAAGGCAGCTGCAGGACAGAACGAGAATGAGCGCTTGCCAAGCATCGCGGGAGGCCTTCACGCGCCAGCCAGCTCCGACTGTAGATGGGAAACCGCAAGCCACATGCACCGCCACAGTTTCCACCCACCTCTTCTCCCTCCAGGCTCCTTCCATCTCCTCACACGCTAACCCTACAACTTCCCTAGCGCCCCAAAACCCAAGGGTTGCCAACTTGCTCCCCCTGTACAGCGGTCCGGTACCTCGCACCTGCGTTCCTGAACCCCCAAACTTTCCGATTACCTCCCCTCCGCCAGCGTTCTTTTCCAAAGCTCCCCTCTTCTTTGAGACACGCTTGTCAGTGTCACTGGCCCTGTAGACGGCCGTTCTCTTTTTCATGACAAGCTCAGTCATTCCTTTGGAAGTCAGTTGAACTTCTTCCACAAAGCCTCCGGTCTCTCTGCTCCCCTGAGTGGTCTCGCGACCAAAGCTCCACCCGCTTCCCACCCCCAAACGGATTGCTGTCAACTCGAGCTGACAAGCTCCTCGCCGTTGCGCAAGGCCCGACAAGATGCCTTGTGAGTCTCCCTCTTCTCTTCCGCCTCCCCAAGATCCCCACCCCGCGATGCGCTGGCCCTCTGCTGTACGAACTCTTTCTCCCGGAACCTCGCCTTGCCGTCACATGCCTTCCAGGCTACCTGCGTCATACCAGCTTCCTGCGCTTGAAAACATCCGATTCCGCGGCACCTGCCCCGAAGCTCTGCGCACACACACACACATACACACACACATACACACACCGTAGCTTCGCCTGTCGAGAAGCATCGAGATTCTGCCAGAGTATTGGCGTAGAACCTCTTGAGCTATACACACCAAAAAAGCCATTCCGACTTTCTGCAGACGTTGCGTCTCACCACATCCCCAAAGCAAGGCGAGCAAGACGACTACTTCCGGACACCTCAGCTTCTCTTCTCGCTCTTGCGCTTCAATATCACCGCACTACGTTCTGCAACTCGTACCATGAGATCTACTGACTCAATATGACAGGCCTTGTGGAGGACTCTTGGATCAATGGCCAGGCAGCGTAAGTTGAACAGGCCCATTACGTTGAGGTTCTTGTAACTAAATTATGTGAGTAGGAGTCACGATGTCTCCGAGCTCGAGGACTGCGCGATAGCCATTGATGCGACATACTACCTTCAGCTCTTCCTCGATACCCCTCCTTTCCACGAACCGCTCCTGCCCGCCCTTGGTGGCATGACTGGCATTGAGTACCATCTCCGAGCCGATATCGAGCAATGGAAGGCGCACAAGATTGTACCCTTCTTCATCTTTGACGGACAGTCTGTGACCGGTCAAGAGGAGGTCGCTGTTCAGCGAGGCCGAATTGCCAACCAGAAGACGGACGAAGCTTGGAACCTATACTTCAACAGCCACGCACAGAAAGCTGTCGACGCGTTCGGCGCCAACAGCGGTACGCGTCATTATTGCGATGCTGATGGGCCACACTGACCGTGAGACTACAGGCGCCTTTCGCATCCAGAACCTCTATCCCTTGCTGAAGTCTATCCTGAAGGACAACGATCTGCATTTTCTTGTGCCCCCTTACAACGCCTCCGCTCAGGTAAGTTCGAGCTCGGATAAGCCGAGAAAGGTTCGAGGCTGACGGGTTGTTAGCTCGCCCACTTCGACATGATCGACTCGGACCAATGCGCCGCTGTTATGGGCTCACAGGAGCTGATCCTGTATCCGATCAAGGACACCTTGATTCGCACGATAGACTGGGAGGCAAAGACCGTCACATCGTTATCCAAGAAGCACCTAGTGCGGTCACTGAACATTAGTGAAGGCATGCTGAGCGATGCTCTCCTCATGACCGGAACCTCCTTCCTACCGCCCTTCCCTCCACTCCTGGATACATCACTCAACCCACGCCAACCTTTTACTATCAACGATGCTGTCAACCTTCTTAGAGCGTCGGAGAAATCTGTTCAATCAGCTTGCAGCTCCTATGGTGACATTCTCAAGTCGAAGGATCCCAACTGGCTGGGCAAGTACAGACAAGCCAAGATGGCTGTCAATCACTTCATCTACATTTCCGAAGAGGGTGAGATCAAAGTAAACGACTTTGACCACATCACGAACGATAACCACGAATACCTTGGTCTTCAGCTTCCTGGAGAGTTGTTCCACTATCTTAACACTGGTCTCATCGGCTCGCGCGTTCTCGACTATATAACACATAGCCGTATCGTCGTTACGCCTACGCTGGATGGTGTTGCTTCAGAACAGTACAGGAAGCTGGTCACCAGCCAGCTCGTTCCTCTCAAGGAGCAGAGCATCGCCCTCCTGATACCCAGACTTCATCGCGGTCTCCAGCACAACGCCATCACCATGAAGGTATGGTTTGATGACAACTTTTCGTATAAAATCAACAAGTCTCTGCAGCCATCACCATCTCAGCGTGCCGCCACATGGGACGTGAAGGAAAGTACCTTCAAGGCTGTCGCCGATGATGTCGCTGATCCCCCCGGCTCCATCGCGTTTGAGATTTTGGCACTCTTGTTCGAAGATTTTGTCAAAGGCACTTTTCCTAAAGAGAAGAAGCGTATTGGAGGCATCGATTCTGTTCAGAATATCACGGCGGTTGCTAACTGGAGATTCCTCCATCTCCGCGGTTACGTGGATGATTCGCACACGTTGACGAACTGGGGTAACGCGGTTGCTAGCGCAATTTGGGCGATGAAGGACTCACTCAAAGATTTGCAGGTTCCTGATGGTCTAAATATATTCGAGGCTATCCTGAATGCATTCGAGCTCATCAGACACGATGTGCTCAACTCGGGCCATCGACACGAGGAGCTGAATGGCGCGCCAATGACTGGCAGTGACGAAGACAAGGCGAGCATTCTTCTCATCAGCCGATGCGCCTCGCTATTGAAGCTTCGGCACGAGTCCAACGGTTATACCGGACCGCTCAACAAGAACCTTCTCCTGTTCCGGTCACTTTCGACCGCTGTGCGTGAGGCGGATCGAGACCTCGTTGAAGCAATCGTGGCGTCCATGTTCCTTTACGCACAGTCTAAGAGAGATCGCGACGATTACCTGCAAATCAGCCAGACGTAAGTCACTTCCTTACCCTAAATTGTCTCAGCTCCTGATACGTTACAGCTTGCCCTTCCTTCACAACCCCGATATTGCTCTCGGCATCGCGGTGAAGACACTCATGGACGAACTTCCCGCTAGTGAGAGCGTTGAGAAGCGACAAACCAGGATTGAGGATTTTCCCGGAAAGTTCTTCCCTTTCGCTACCAACTTCAAGGAGGATATACAACTTGCATTTGTCTTCTTCGAAGCCATCCACAAAGGAGTGCAGACGCTTGACAAGGAGGTGTCGGCGGCGGATAAGGCTGTATGGTCAACAGCGAGCAAGTACCTGGACCAGAGGCGGTTTTAGGGCTGAAGATATCTGGCCTTATAGCGTGGCGTTGGAGAATCAAAAGCAGACGAAGGACTGGACAGTATGAGGCACGCCGAGCTGCCACCGCATATGGGCAGTATTCACCCCTGGGGTGGAACATGAGACACTTGTCAGTCCATGTATAGCCTCAGGGGCTTGGAGCGTGCGGCAAGGCTCGAAGCTGGATCCAGACAAAGATTAAGTTTGCATTACAATTTTCATAAAGCCGTAGGTTAGCTGTTCTATATCGGATGAATAAGAGCAGACTTTACCTATAACACGATACCAGTCGCGTCTGGAGTATGTCTACGATGTACCACTATTTGACCACTAAAGTGACTTGCGGTGATTAGTGAGCCATTGCTGTGGGACTTTTACGTCAAAGTAGTGTAAATTCTCTTCTCTATTTCTGGAATTCATAGGAGTACCCATATCCCAAGAAGAGGAGCTACTTTGCATACTGGATCCGGTACGTTCTACCCAGGTCCATGTCTCCAAAGCAGTTTATTTACAGCCACTCTAGCTGAAAATGCAGGTCGTTGTCATGAGCTAATCCGTGCGGTACCTCTCTACCCAATGCCACCAACTTGTGTTATGCTAGAGATGTTTCCATTGCCCCCCTCGAACGCCAATTCCATGCAAGCAAGCCAAGTGTATTCCTGCTCCCAAACCCACCCTCGCCGTAAGTGACACCTGACTGCGTCGAAGCAGCCATGGCAAATTCCCGTTCAAATGAGCAATCGTCTTTTGATCGGCTGAGGTACGGCCATTTCATTTATCTCCAATTCTTCCTTCGCTTGAATCTTATGGCCCATTTGGCGGATCTTCTCGAGTAGATGACTAGAATCCTGTTAGAAAACCTTAATTCGAAGAACGGCTGAACAGACTGGGGAAATAGAACGGTATTCTCGTTTGCCTTGTCCATATCAGATTCGGCATGCTTCGAGGATGTTTTTTTCGTCCCCGTCTGGAACAGATCCACTTGGATTTGTGTTCCAAAAGGGGAAACTTCTGGTGGTTCGTCCGAAACACAAGCATATCTAAATTCAGGAGACGGGGGTGGGGAGAAATACTCTATGGGGAGGTGATTCTTGTCACCCTCCGTCACTGCTAAGTGGATGCGTTGAACCTGGTTCTCGTCTTCGTGGTAATGCGCATCTTGCATGTGGTCGTTGATTCTCACTCGTCCGTCCTCTGATTCTGGGTTTCGCTCTACGAACCCGCAGTCGTCTTCGTCACAGACCCAGGTGCCGTTCGGCCCTTTGGGTATTGATGTTGGAATGTTCTCTGCTCGTACGACCACCTTCAATGCGGTAGGCGATTCTGCGGAGTCCACACTGGAATCGTCATCATCAGAGCTGCTACCATCATTCATGACTTCATCCTCGCCTGAATCGTCGGCATGGAATCTCTTTGCAATCTGCCGGGAGATGCTCTCTGGAGTCTCGTCTCCAGAATCATAGCGTCGTTTACCTCCGGTGCCTGCAAGACGAAGGCCCGACATCTTTCCCGCTGGTCGGCCAACACGTCTTGGAGGAGGAGTCGCAACGTTTGCGGTCCTATGCGCCTCATTGTTGGGGAGTGACGGCCAGCGATTCCGTGCTATTGATACTTCCTTGGCCCTCCGTCGAATTAGGGCGTCAGGAATTTGGTCAAGTTTAATGTGGTAAAGAGAGATGCGAGGGGCTTGGGCAGATTCCTCGAGCGATTTCCAGAAAGCAGACCCTCTCCACTCATCCTGATTCAGCCGTTCAAACAGCTCTTTTGCATAGTACTTGAGGATGTCCGCCGCTCCCAAATAGGCTTTGACCTTGTACTTGTAGTACAGCCTTGATGACACCTTGGAGAACGCTGCTTTGTTTAATGGTTCGACTTCAGGTTTAATGTCCTCGATAGCTTCTAGGAGGGCGTCCACGTTGGATCGGTGATGAGCCATGGTGACAATTTCCGTCTGATGTGGAACCTCAGGAGTAACGTACACCGCCATGGCTTCCCCCCGAGATTCGAGGGCAGGGGGCGACTGCGTCTTCGTCTTTCCCCTTGATCTCGACCTCATGTCTCGTGCAGAGGGAGCAAAGTCGTGCGAGTCGGTCTGGCTATCGCCAGCAGGTGTGTTTCTTTGCTTTCGTTTCGACAACGCCTTCTGCGCAACTGGTTCTTCAGAGACAGCCGGTGTCACCACAGTCTCGGTCTCCTCGAGCAACGATGGACCGGGCTTAATGCCCGCCAATTTCTTCTTCCTCAGTTCGAGAACCTTCTGATGAACATCCTAAGATAATTAGGTGAGACTTGAACAGTTAGGGTGGAGCTACTACATACTACGTGTCGCTCAGTCATCCATCTGAAAAATAGCGTTGGCACCCAATCAAATTCTGGCTCTTCGTAGAAATGGGATATAAGAAACGACGCATGGTCGTCGCAGCGCTGTTCGACCTCGTCGAGTGTAGCACCATCGCCCATGGCTACTGCATACTATCATTTGTGTCAGCAGAGACCGCTAGATTCATCTCCGCAAACGCTCACCTTAAACAGCAACGCCTCAATGGTCAGTTCCTCGGGGGTGTCCGTCGTCACATCCGCCTGCTTGACCTTTTTGCCCTTCTTTTGCTTTTGGCCCTTCTTGTTGGCCCCTAATTCCTGGGATTCTGCATGCTCTTCGATAATGTCAAGGATCGAATAGTAGACCGAGACACCTTCGATTGTGTGGTCGAATATCTCCTTGTAGGCGCCTGACGGGGGTCGTATTTCGTACCATCCTGCCGCACCCCCAGCCCATGCTCCGTAGCCGTTGCTGCTAACGCCGATGGCGTAGCGAGTGCATTCGTGGGTTTCGATCAGGGCTGATCTCGTAGAAGGTTTCACAGCTGCTCAAGGTAAGCGTTTGAAGTAGTGAAGGTTCAAGAACCGGGGCCGACCTCTTGCCGTCTGCGGCCCGTCGATGATGACGCGACCTCGCACAATGAATGGACCCTGAGTGTTGACTGTGAAGAGCTCAACAGGGCGACCCTTCTTGTCGCAGATCATAGCATCCTCAAGAACAAAAGTTTGCAGCATATCCCCCTTCGCCGGCTCAAATCTTTTAAGTACGCTCAATTCTTTGGCGTAAGCTTGTCTGTCGTTCTCGATGGTGCCAGTCGTCGAATCCGACGTTCGCCGTCGCCGTCCCGCCATAGTGACGACTGAATCTGCTGTCGTTCCAGGTATGGGCGATCGAATCGGACAAAGCTGTGGGAGCGAGACTTCTTGGTGCACGAGGCGCAAAACCGTGATAGTTGCAAGCGCAATAGGCAGGCTTGGGCTGCGTCTCCCAGGGGGGAAGGAGTAGTTGCAGGGTGACAGTGCACGTTGCGACGAGCCACTACGATGATGTGTGGTGGGAAACTAGCACGCGAACGCGATCCCCGAATCCATTAAAGAAAGCGCGCGGAGTGTCGTACCTGTCTCCAGGAGAACCTACAATGTACAGTCACTGATGCGGGGCAGGCAAGACCGCTCCTTCCCCCACTGGAGCTGGGAAAAGAAGCAGCGGAACTCGTCGCCGGTGCAGGGGACTTGCTAGTGGACGGGCCCAAGAGACAGGGTCTCTGACATTCCTAGGCCAATGGATAAGCCGATAAGAATCGCTGGAACGTCCCTGCCTAAAAAATTTCCCAGAACTGCATGCAGAGAGGCGCAAATCGACTGGAAGCGCAAAAGCTAAAGAGAAGACCGCACCTCCCCCCGCCGACCGCAACGTTTCTTCCTCTCTTCTCTCCCCCAAACACTTTGATATCGGGCGAATGCGAATTTCGCACACTCTCTGGAGGATGGCGAAAGACACCATATACGAAGGCGTCTTCGGTAAGCGTCGACTCCTTACTTCCCTTTGTTGCTCTTTGAGCGCTTCTAGGCGCAATGTAAATCGACAACCGCTGACCATCTTGTCCCCGATTAGCCATCAACAAGCCGTACGGCATGAGCTCTGCGCAAGTGATCCGTGATTGCCAACAGCAGATGAACCCTTCGGCCATTTTCAAGCCATTGATCGAGAGGGATCTCGCCGCCAAAATGCAGGAATCCAAGTCAGAATGGAAGCGTCGCCGAGCCGTTAAGAAAGACTCTCGCGTGAAGATGGGCCATGGAGGTACACTCGATCCATTGGCCACCGGCGTACTCATTCTCGGTGTCGGATCGGGCACCAAGTCACTCGGCTCATTCCTCGACTGCACCAAGACCTACGAGACAGTGGTGCTCTTTGGCGCAAGCTCAGACACCTACGACCGCGTGGGTAGAATATTGAGCAGACGGCCGTACGATGAGATCACAAAGGAAAAGGTTGAAAAGGCGATGGATAGCTTCCGGGGCAAGTTCCAGCAGATTCCCCCTTTATACTCCGCACTCAAGATGGAGGGCAAGCCGCTGTACGAGTACGCTCGCGAGGGCAAGGCTATCCCGAGAGAAATCGTGGGAAGAGACGTCGAAGTATCCGAGCTCGAAATGGTCGAGTGGTACGAGCCTGGAACGCACAACTACAGATGGCCTACCGAAGAGGCTGAGACGGCCGAGAAAAACCTCGCTGAGCAGGTCTGGCGAGTGGAAAAGCAACAGGGTTCCGGCCGCCGGCTTACTCCTGAGGAGGAGAAGGAAGAGGAGAAAGCCCTCTCCGAGCACGAGACTGTGAAGAAGAAGTTTGAGGAGCGCCAGGATGGTCTTATCCGCGATAAGCCTGCCAAGAAGCAAAAGCCTCCAAAAAACCCGGCTCTGATGTCTGGCGCCCTGGGGCAGCTCCCAGCCGGCAAGGGTTCCAACCTTATCCCTCCCCCTCCGTCTGAGGATGAGCCCTTCCCTTGGACCGACAAGGGCCCACCTGCCGCCAGGATTCGCATGAAGGTCACCTCTGGATTCTACGTTCGCAGCTTCTGCCATGATTTGGGTGCCAAGGTCGACTCTGCGGGCATGATGGCTGAGCTTGAGCGATCTCGACAAGGCGACTTTGAGGTCCGCACTGACAGCTGCTTAGAGTACGATGACGTTCTCAAGGGAGAGGAGGTCTGGGGACCCAAGGTTACGAAGGCGTTGGCGGCATGGACCGAGAAGTATCCCAACGGAGCGCCGCAGTCGCAACGCGAACGACAGAACGTTCAAGGCCAGCAGAAGCAGCAGAACCAGGGCCGCAAAGAAGACAGAAAGCGCAAGTGGGAGAACAAGAGCTTTGATAAAAATGACAACGCCGCTAAGAAGAGGAGAAACTCCAGCTCGGGAGATGAGGCACCTGCCGCTAAGGTGGCCAAGTCGGAGCAGGCTAACGACGTTAAGGAGTCCCCCAAGGCATCGCTCACAGGATCACCAAAGGCATCCCTCAAGACATCACCTAAAACGTCACCCAGGGCTTCCCCCAAAGGTTCTCCCAAAACCTCTCCCAAGGCGAAGGCAGCTAACACAAAGAAGCATGAAGATGAGTGGGAAGGTATCCAGGACTAAACTTGAGCGTCGCATAGACGAGATTCGTACACGGAGACAGGCAGAAGGGCTTTGTTGAGGACAGGTTGACGTTGTGTGGCTACGGCCTGGGAAAAGGGCACGGCGTACGGAGGCTTCATTTTGCATGACCCAGAAAAGTATTGCGGACCGAGGAGATACAGTTGGACACTGGCCCAAGACTTATTTATTTCGACTTGCCACTTTCCCTTATACAGGAAAAGATGAGAGAGAGAGCGAGGCTTCGTCTCAAACGCATCCCTCATGCCTTTTATTTTGCCTACTCCAGAACCCGAGACCGTGACCTGGTATGCAATTTCCCCGATAAATCCGTTAAGTGCCTTTCCATCCGATTACGCTCCAAGCTGAACCGCAAATATTCGTAAAATTTGCCCAAGATTTCCGCCCAATATGCTGTTCATGTCGTCATAAAAGTCCGCGGATATCGCACCGCTATGCATCGTACAATCCTCCACCAGATCCATCTTTCTTGCCGTCATCACGGTTGCGAAGCCCTCTTCTGCTCCGCCGCCTGCCTAACACCCTCATCTCTGGCATTCATCTCCCCCAGCAGCGACCTGACCCTCTCGATCCTCCCCACGGCCCCCTCGAGCCGGTCCAACCGCCGCAGTTTATCCTTGTCCCGCTTCTCTAGCGTCTCGACCCTCTCCTCGAGCTTCGCCCGCGCCCGCCGCTCCGTCGCGACCATCTCGTTGGCCTGCTCAAACAGGCTGACGCTGAGCTCCTCCACCTCCTGGCTCGTTGTGCTCAGCCTGCTCTCCGCCGCCATCCTCATCTTCTGCTCCCTGCCCAGCGCCTCCCGCAAATCCTCCGTCGACGCGGGGCCGTCTGGCGGCGGCGGCGGTGACGGCGTCCGTAGGTTCGGCGTGGACTTCATGCCCCGCGGGCTGAGGAGCTGCGACAGCCTGTTCGCGCCACCGCTCAGGAAGCTGGTGCGGGTCGGCGAGGGGGTGGGGGCTAGGGGTAACGCGGGAGCCAGGGCCGCGGGCGAAGCGGTGGAGGTCTGGGAGGCGGCGACGCGCAGGCGGGTGAGCTCGTCTTCGTAATCGGCCCAGCGGTCGACGGCGGCGGCGGCCTTCTGATTGAGGAGGCGGACCTGGGCTTCGAGGTCGGCGATGCGGGACTGGGCTTCGAGGAGGGCCGGCGGGGCTTCGAGGACGACGCCGCAGGAGGGGCAGGAGTGTTGCTCGGATCGGTCTGTTGAAAGGGAGAGGGTTGGCGGCGGGGGCGGCGGGTGCGCGGCAGTCATTGTCATTGTCGCGCTCATGGCTTTTTGGGGGAGGGTGGGGTTGTGTGTGTCGATCCCAAGCAGGCGCTTTTTCGGTTGCGCGGTGGTAGTGGGATTCTGTTTGCACTTTCTCCCGTGAGGATCCGTGGAAAGACGAGAGGGAGATGCCGAACTGTACTGGACCGGCGAAGCGGCGGTGAGAGTAGATCAAGCTTCTTTTTAGGTTGTAATCGAGTCGTCCAAGCCCCCGCGTGAGGAGGGAAAAGCTACCTTAGCGGCGGGGGGGCTAGAGTTTGAAAGGTGTGACGTCGATGTGCTAAAGGTTCATGAGGAGGGGGGATGAAATGCGAAGGTTGGCGTGCGCACGAGCATATACCGGGCTATATCAGAAAAAAATAGAGTGTACGAGAAAGGTGGTTTGGAACTCTTATTCGTAACAGCGCGGCGCTATGAGGAGGCAGAAAAGTCAAGGTAAACTTGCCTGGCTCGTCGCAGTTTCGGCAAAGTGTCATCGAGTGTGAATATTGAATATCGACAAGCCCACCGAGAAAAAAGCAAAGGGAAGGGAAGGGAACAAGAGACAGTAGGATATTCGGGTTCGCAAAAGTAATCAAGGTGCGATAAAAGAACCCCCATCTGTCTGAAATCCACCTTGGCCACCAGACTAACGTGACACTACACCTGCCTCTTTTCCTTTCTCTCTCCCTCTAAATCCACGACGCGAACAGTGAGTGATAACTGCGCCTCCTTGCTTTTCGTGGGAATTCGGGGGGACCGGGGTCCCTCAGTCCCAAACGGGCGGGCCCTTTGAAAACGGCGTCGGGCGATTGGGCGAGGAAACCCGATTTGGGCTTAAGGGACGACGGGGACCGCGGTGCTCCACCCAGTTTTGTTCCAGCACCCTCCTTGTGGTTGAAGGCTCGTCAACCGAGATGGCAGGGAGAGACGGGAACGGGTTTGCGACTTTTGCTTGAGCCTTCATTTGCTTACATTTCTTCGGCATTCTTTTACTACCTGCGGGCCACAACCGTTTGATTAAACAAAGTCACGTTCCTTTCTTTTGGTCCAATTTTTTTTTACTGATTGTATGATTGTTTAATTTAATGTAAATTATGGAATCTCCGCTCAAGTCCATGATCCGACGGAACGCAACAATGGGTTACACTTGCTTGGGGTTCGGTGATATCCTAGGTGTCATGTTTGACCGAACATAGACGCCCGTAATCTCGTCCCTTCCCCCCCTTCGCTCGTCCATTGTCTCTGGCGCCCAATATCCATTCCCATTTGACAACTCTTGATCGTTTCCTTGCATGAATAGGGCTCCCGCATCGGACTATCCATTACTCAGTCCTTTGACCTCGCAATGTCCCGCGCTAAGTCTCCGCTGCAGTGTATATGAAGGGCACCTTGCCGGCCATGCAACCCCCCCCCAAACCGGTCTTGCAGCATTGGTTGGCAGTGGAGCTCATGCTTTATTTCTTGTCAAAAATTCATGCATCTTTGGCGGCGGCAGCTGCAGCTTCAGAAAAGCTAACAGAAAGCCGCGTCTGCTTACAGTGCAGTGCGCCAGGCCGAGTCGGCCCTCGGGTTCGCTCCAGCAGTCTGAAACTGCCCGACAAACCCGCTGGCGTGTCGTCATGCCGACCTCCCGTTTCGAAACGCCGCGAGAGCACTTCCCTGTCCAGCGAGGAGGGTAAGAACAGCAACCAAGCCTCAGCCTCAGCCTCGTCGGCCGTCGGCGAGGCGGTGCAAAATACTTTGCGACTTCAAGCGTCTGAGCGTTTTCAGCTGCAAACTGCTATTACAGCTCGACCTGCACACCTTGATATAGCAATGAGTCTTCTCCCCGGGTGCAAGAAGATGAGGGAACGCGTCCATCAGTTCGGCTTGGCCACCTTGCGCGGCTCTCCGATGCCCGTCTCCGGGTCCTTGTACTCCTTCCAGCTGACCGGCACCATATCGTTGCCAGCCTCGCTGGTGGCCATAATGACACCCAACTCGTTGGCGGCTGTGGAGAGATAGTAATTTGCCTGGTCTCCCAGAGAAATCTGATACATCGGGTCAGCCATCTCTCGTCCTCAGTTGTGAATTTCACGCAAAATCACTCACCACCTGTGCCCGCACCACGTCACCTGGCTTAAAGCTCTCATAAATCTTGACCTTGTCCTTCTCCGTCGCTCTCACATCCTGAGAGCGAATGACACCCTGCCATTCGGTCTGCAGCACCGTGTCGCCAACCTGCTGGATCGTAACGATGGCCTGCTTCGGCATCAGCCGCACGACGCGGCACAGCACCACGTTGCCAACGTCAGGGAGCACCTCGCGCTTCTTACTGGCGCCCTTCCGTGCCACAGAGATGGTCGCCAGCTCCTCGGGCGATAGCGGCGTGATGCGGTTGAGGCGCTTGGTGAGGCCCGCCTGGGCCTTGGCTGAGGGTGTGACGATCACGTCGCCGAGCAGGGAGGCCACCACATTTCCGTTGTAGACGTGTGTTCCTGGGCCGGCGGCGTACCGCGTCGTCGGGCCGAGGACCTTGCCCGGCACGGCGATCTGAGGCGTCTCAACCGTGGCCATGATGAGAGCTTTGGGTGGATATATGACGTGTAAGAGTTGACTGTGGTTGGAGCTCTTGTTTGTACCCGTTGCCGCGCTCGAGTGTACTTGAGAGTGAGTAGTGAAAAGTGAGGGACCGATGTGAGGTGACCCCAGTCGCGAATTCTCCTCGGTTCCGTGGATGAGACTGAGTGTTAAAAAAAGTCCGTTCCGTTTATTCGGTGGTTGAGATGCACTTGTCAAAACCCGAAAGTCCGATTTTTTTTCAGTGAATTGCCCAGTCGACGGCCCCGCCATCCGGACAGCTACAGCTAACCCAGGAGCTAGCCCCGCTGTCAAGCTCTGTCAGGCCACTGGCAAGTCGAACTTCCGGGGCGGTGGCGCAAGGCAGAAAGGCGGAAAAGGAAAATGCAGGGTCCTACCAATCTCTCAACCAAAAACAATGAGCGATGCGACAACGGCTGGAGCTCAACGAAGCCTTCTTAAACATCGCCGGTGCTCCCGTCGTAAACTTCGTGACCGCCCTCTCTGTCCCTTCCAACCCACCGTAGTCCGCCAATTGGACCACCACGTTCCTTGCATCCCATTTTCATTCATCTCGAGTGTGTCGTAAGACTCACTTTTGCGCCATCACCATGCCGTCTCTCGGGCGCCTGTTTACACTGGCGTTGTGGATCGGTCTCCTGACCCCCATCTACCTGTTCCTGGAGAAGAACCTTGAGAAGTTCTACATCTTCGACCACGAGCACCTGCACGACCTTTCCAAGCGCGCCATCGCCGCCCATGGAAACGACACGCGCTCCGTTGTCAACTACATCGTGACCGAGTTGAACGGCATTCACCCCACGAACGTCAACCTCGACGAGGAATGGGTCTTCAACAACGCCGGCGGTGCTATGGGCGCCATGTACATCATCCACGCCAGTAAGCCCCTCCTTCCTTGAAATTGTAAAGACAGAAAAGTCGCAGTCACTGACAGAGGACCGTCAGGTATCACCGAGTACCTCATCGTCTTCGGCACCACCCTCTCCACCCAGGCTAGCTCCTCCGCCCCCTCCGCCTCCGACTCCGGCTCCGCGTCTGCTTCTACCTCCGGTGCCGCCACCACCTCTGCTGCGGCCGGCACCTCGTCGGCCACGGCCACCCGTGTCACTTCCATCGGAACCTCCGTCGTTTTTGTATGTGTCGCCTGGGCCTGGTCTCTGATGTAGACGAATCTTCTCCTTATGAAAGGTGTTGTTAACGTGTGTCTTCTTTCTCACCTTGTAGCCTTCCGGAACTGCCACTCCCAGCACACCAGTCTTTGCCGGTGCCGGTAAGAACGCCGCTGCCATGGGTCTCGCCGCTGTCGGTATGGCCCTTGCTGCCTTTTAAGGGAGACATCCTTGGGATGATGAGAAAGAGTATTTTGTTTTGAGGAAGTGTACATAGGCAAAGATGCCGCACCAACAACTTTACTATTCACTGGAGAAACGGTCATGTTTATGCGTGTATGATAGCGAGCTTGTTATTATACGATTGGAGATAGTATACTAAACCTAATGAGTTCTCCATTGTACGATTTGCTAATGTGATGTGCGATGTGCCAAGTAATTCATAATGCAGCATTCGCCGTCGTCCAGAGTCGGTATCAAAAGAAATAGTGACGTGCGCCAGGCTGAACTCATGTACAGCTGAAAGTTGCAGTCAGTACTCGGTTATGACCTGGCCTCGTTAAGACAAGACGTGCTTCCTCGCTCAACTCAAGTAGTCAAGACAGCTAGCCCCAGAACAACACCCAGGCGACGTGAAATACCACCCCCAAGCCCTCTTGAGCACCCTTACGGGATTCTTCTTCTCCCGACACCAAAACATGGACAACAACAACTCCGCCATGCCGCAACACCCCCGCCAAACTCCCGCAGCACGTCCACCACTTCCTTCATCATCTCCTTGTCGCCCAGCGACTTGTACGCCACAAACGCCATCGGCCGGACGAGGTCATTCTCCCTCACCAGCGTCTGCAGGCCCGTTGAGCGCCTGCTTCCGCGCCAGCTGCCGCGCGCCGTGGCCAATCATGTCCCGGTACAGCAGCGAGGTTCTCGGCGTAGAGCGACTCGAGGGTTTCATGGCCTGGAACCAGCGGTGCGAGTTGCGCTCTCTGTGCTGTCTTGACGTCTGTAGCAGCGGGAGGAAGCTGGCACGTCAGGTTTGGAGGAGGTCGGCTGCATCTCTCCAGACTGCGGCGTCGTTTGTGCTGTCTTGGTCGGGTTTGCGGGGGGACTTGAGCAGCCCGTGGAGGCAGTGCATGATGGCGTGTTGCGTCAGGTGCCACCACCGCGACGCCTCGGTGATGGTACTGAAACTTGACGGGATGTTGTGCATGCTGTATCTGTGCCTGCGCCGTGATGCGGATCCCCTCGGCGCCGAACCCCATGGCCCAGGGATACGTGTCCAATCTCTGCAACGTGTTGAACAAGGCGGAATCGAGCTCAGAAAGAGAAAGCTTTTCAATGGAGACGCCGTCCCGTCCTCTTCCTTCAACCGGAGTTCGAACAAACTGCTCTATCATCGCCGCGGCGCGGTGGTGATGCCGGGACGCGGCCTCGGCGTTCCCGGCCATCATCTCAAAGGTGGCGAAGAGAATCGACATCAGAACCATGTACGGAAGACGCGTTGGCCGTCGCCTTTACGCTGGATACGGCCCTGGACGGCCCGCCCGTATTGCTCCAGCGCGTCGCGGTACTCGGCGTCGACGACGGGGGGGAAGGCTTCCCACAGGGCCCCGATGCCGGAGCAGATTTCCCGGGTGGCCGTCTCGTGGTTGGCTTACTGGGGGGTCATCTCCGCCACGTGGCTCTTGAAGAGCGTGGCGCCCTGTTCCACGCTCACGATGAAGAATTGGAAAGAGTCCCACTGCCGCTGGTTGTGGAATAGGACGGTCTCGTAGCCCGGGTTGATGAGGACGCGGAGGTCGGGGGTTTGCGTCTGCGTCTGCGCTTGCGTATGCGCGGTGCGGGTGCTCTGCTCGCTGCCCAAACTGGGAGTGATCTGAACTGGATTGTGTCTCTGTGGCGGGAAAAGGAGTCCCGAGTCGAGATAGCCCTCGCAGAGGCGATTCGATTTGACGCATTTCGTGCAGTGTGGCCTGGCCAAGTCGCACTTGATGTGGCGTCTCCTACATGTACGGTCCAGGAAGACAGAGACTTGGCCCTTTGGTGGAGTTCTAACGTCCGGTCCGGTCACTTTCTGATCCATACATGAACAGGAGACGCTTCCGTTTCCCTGCTGCGAAGCCACGTGCTTTTTCTCCCATCAAGTCTTCTCCAGACTCTGGTACAAACGATGTAGACTACAATGCGGGGTCCCTGGACACCTCCCTTTCGATGAACAAGTCTCTCATGCTACTCACGCCTTTCTTTCACCCTTTTCAAGATTTTGAGACGAAGCTCTTGATGCTGGCCGCGATTTCAATTCAAGTTGAGAACGCGCATCTCGGTAGCTATGGACTACGAACGTACATGTAGGCTCGAGTGATCTGGTCTTCGTACCCATGACCTCGGTGTCTACTGCAGCGTTCATGTAATATGGCAAAGACGGCGAGCTGGCTGGGAAAACACCAACAGAAGCAGACAGAGCAATTTGGGAGCCGGAAGTCTGAAGACGAAGCTGTTTTGAGAAGGTCTCAAGATCGCATCCCCCCTAAACAGACGGGTGAGATAACCTTTCATGAAGTCAAAACGGAGAATCCCGAGATCTAAGAGAAGCATGCTTTGATGCGACTGACCAATCGCAGACTTCCCTTAACTCTAGAAGCATTCTCGACAGCCAATCAAGAGTGTCGAGATACGTTTGTCCTATTTGGGACTCGGCCTGAATCCTCTTGGTGCTTGATGACTGATGTTAGACTAAAGTTTGTTGCGACTTCTGTCAATTGCACTACCTTTACGATGTTACATTTTTCTTTGGAAACACGTCGTCCCGCAGTTGATTTCCGGATGTCGGAACGGAATGTCTGACTCCAAGTTGAAGTCTACTCAGTACATACTCTCTACACTACTGGCTCACCTCCCAAGAAATAGCAAATCGATATAAGATGAGATTTCCTTGGTGCCAATTAGTAGCAGCGATATGCAATCCTGCCTCGAATTTTGAGTGATAAGACTCAGAGAATATTCCTCAACAACTTGGCCATATTAATGCATCAATTATAATATGAGACTGTTGCGGTCTCTGCTGGTCGTGGTTACCAGATACTTGGCTTGGTGATTGTGTGAAACAAAGAAGGTTAAAATTTCCGAGGCAGAAGTTTGTTGCTACTTCGACGTCTTCTCATGTCTCCCCAAAGGATTTCTGGAACTCACATCACGATATTGTCAACATTGCAGCTTGCAGACTGTAGTCTGAAGAGTGCTGCCTTGTTGAATAGTAGTTAGTTGTAGGACTCGAAACAGAAGCCCCTTTAATGTCCGAGCTCATACTGAATAAGTTGAGATGAAATAGTGGCGTGGGCGTTCGACATGCTGTAAGTACGATCTAGTTCCCGGTGAATTGGAAGCCTTCATTTACCATCGAGCCGGGATAGAGAAAAGCATCGAGGCAATAGTTCGGAAAGTGCCAGACCGCACCCACATAACTTGTGTTTACTAATCGCGAAAGAGTAGATTGATCCACCTTGGTGTTTGACTAATGAGCGACTGGGATGTCGGCAACTAAATACCAACCTGGAAAGGATGAATGAAAGTGCAATGTTCGTGTGATTAGGGTGCTAATCTTGGTAAAAGACAATCGAGTTGCCAAACGAAGCTTGAACTGCGCTTGAGCCGTCGTCTGCGACGTGTTTGAGGGCGATTCCGTTGCATCCAAATTGGCAAAAAAAGGAGACTCAGGAGAGTGCTGACGGGCATTTCTCGGCATACAAAAGTTCATTGAACGAGAAAGGCTATCGGAACAGCAGATACATGTCGAATCGAGGGTAGCTGCCCAGCTGGGCTGCCAGTCTGTAGCCTGGAGTCAAGAGACAGGTGCTTGGAATGTCTACCTCGTTGATTACGCTCCGAATGGACTAGTGCATGCAAAATGATCAACGATCACCGGCCTAGGAGACTTTCCTAGTGTCCATCGAGATCGCCGGGCGCTACTTCCTTCCTACCCCTGAGATCCGCGGCATTGTTTCTTTTCCTAAACTCCTAGATGCTAGCGTCGGTGAGAAGGGAGGAAAGGAGGGAATGGGCTCAAACCACCAAAGCCCAGACCAAGAGTCGTGTGCGATTATCCTCGCAGCCAGGCCCCTTTCAAGGTTCATGTTGCGGGAGACTCCCTTTTAAACCGTCCGATCTTTGAGTCAGTTGATATAGTTCAGCCGAAAAGCTTTGTCAGATTTCAGGTTAACAAACCAGAGAGGCAAAACATATCGACACTCTAAGATGAACGGAGTAAGAGCTGCCCAGACTTTGAACGGGTCCGCCCCAGACCGTTCGTCCGGTTTGTGGCGGGTTTGCACGAATTTCATATTCAACCTCAAACATCGTCATGGATGTCGGCAGTTGGCGACGCTAATGAGCCCCGCCTCGATATTAATTCTCCGAAGTCTCCAATAACGGAACACTTGGACCACAGAAGTCTAATTTACTCGATGGCCCTTTCGGCAACGAAAATAGCATTGAGGATCGGTATAGCTCCTCAATTGATATCACGAATCCGAGTGCATCGGGGCTCGCCGGGCTAGGATGAGGTCGTACGCGGTTATTATGCTCGGAATCTTGTCTCCTGGCTGCTGCGGGACGTCCGGTCCTGCAGCACGTGAATATAAATAAGCCGGCCGATCTCACTCGGGCAACGGTTATCAAGAAAGCCTCCTGCAGCCAACGCAAGTAGTTGATCCCTTCAACAAGCCACTCCTTTAGCAACAACAAACTACAGACATTCGCTTCCAACAGACCAACTCATCAACATGAAGAGCTTCATCAACCTCTTTCTCGCGGCCACCGCCGCCACTGGCGTCATGTCTTTCGCCTTCAGCAAGCCCGTCGAGCGGCGTCACACCGGCGCCGAGCTCAAACTCAAGCTCGCTAACGACGTTGTCAACTCTGCCGCCTACAAGAAGTTCATGAGCACTGAGGTTCTGCACCCGAAGGTGCTCAAGGCTCGCAAGAACGACGATGACGACGAGCCCGACCCAAACCGCAACGCGACCATCCCCGACGCCATCTATGTGCTTCAGTGCGTTGAGGAAGTAAGTGAACGGAGCCAACTGACTTGATCGTGAAACAATACTAACAGAGGCAGGGTTTCCATGGTCTCTGCGGAACCTTCAGCTCCAGCCCCGGCCAGTGTGGTGAGTACCAATCCTCAAAGCCGTTTTTGAAAAGAATCTACGCTGACTCGCATGTGAAGTCTCTTACTACGACTACAACCATCACAACACCACCGATATCAGCAAGCCTTTCAACAACAAGGTCAGTTCCCTGTCTGTCGGCTCCGGTGGCAAGTGCCAGTTCTACAAGTAAGTAGTCTCAAAATGAATTCCAAATGCATTCAGCGGCGGCGTGTTAATGACCTACCAATAGGTACAAGTTCTGCGACAACAAGAACGACGACAGCGGTCTCACCTCTTCTTACAACTTCGACCTGTCCGTCGCTCTGCCCGAAGACCCTCGCACTGTCGAGTACGATAACCAGATCACCTCTTGGAGATGCTAGGCAGGCCAAGCGCCAGTTGATCTTCATTCAGCACTACAGATACGACAAGTGGCAATTGAATTATTCTTGTATTTCCTTGGTTCGGAGTGCCTTGGGTGATGCCTTTGAGCTGCTCTCCAAAGTTTGGGGGCATTTCCATACAGCGTGAAACTTTGCGATGGTCGGGCGAGAAGAACATGAATAAAAAGTACATTACATGACCGGCTTCATCCTAGCAACTAGTGGTCTTGTGCTCGAAAATGAGTGCACATTGGATAACAGCACGGTTCATCTGATGGGGCTTGGTAACGAAGTCCAAAGTAGATGAGTGGTTTGATGAAGTAATCTGCACGTACCGCCCCTTGCTTCCGTGTTGCCAAATGCGGTAGGTTTTATTGCAGACGACAGCTCTGATTGGACCTGTGCTGCTGCATTCGTCTGTGAGAGTTAGACCCCGTTCAGCCGCCATGCAACAATATCGTTTGGAAAGAAACCCGCCTTCGGCTCATGGTTTGATTGTATATCTTCTTTCCTATAGAATCCTTTTCTTGTTCCAAGGCAGGCCTCTGGGTCTAGTCATTCTAAGGTTTGTATGATGATTATTCCAAAGCCCTCCGAGAAACCTCAATCACCACCGCATTCGTCACTCAAATCATCGCGAAGACGACCACGGAGCCCTGCCCCTCACTCAACTGTTCCAAGATCACCTCCACCGGCACCATCTGCAAGAGCTGTTCTGTGGAGTAATGCACTACCACTTTGTCCGTTACAAAGTCTTGCGGCTGCCCCGGCGTTCTCTCAACTACATCCGTCGACTTCGAGTGTGGAGAAGCTGACGTCTGTAATAAGATTGAGTGCAGAACGGTGTACGCAGTGACAACCCCTGTGCGCCAGAATTCCTTTTCTTCTGGAACTCGGAAGGGTGGGGGAAATGAAAAGAGGGGAGGAGAAGGACTTCGGTTCGGTGATCTTCAGGGATTGACTAAACTCTGCTGCAGCTCACATAGGTACCTGATTGCAATTGCAGTCATTCTCTCGAACGAATCAAGTTTTTCGATAGTCAAAGGCCCTATCCAAGAAACCAAGGTTGTACCAAGTGGACGAATCGGACATTCTTTCCTGGAAATAGAGACAGGGCAGCTCCAAATCTCCGCACGAGACATCTCCAAGATGAGGGGTCGTTGCGTGATGTTATTTGGAGACCAAAGGAGAGGAGTTTCGCCCAAGCTTAGACTCTCTGGGCTACTGTGCCGTTCAAGTGCATTGGAGTAATGCGAGTTGGCTGCATGGACCGTTCGAACCAATGTGTGGTGGACATTTCCTGGGCAATGATCACCAGATGCTGCCCGAAGCGAATACATCTCGCCAAAACTGACATGGTTTGGACGAGTATTTGCCCGGCATATCGCGCAAGACAGATCGGCCCGAACTGGACCCCATGACTTCAGTGTTCACTGCCATGTTCTTGAAAGATTGATCATTTTTGATGTCACACAGGCCCCGTTAAGCACGTTTTCTTCCAAGCCTCGGATGATCGGATCCTACCGAATTGACACAAAAAGTGGCCATCGGACCATGATGTTGCGACATAATAGCTGGCCGTGTTGGTTGCCGAGGCACAATCTCTCTTGCGACTTGCGAGCACGCTAGACGAGCCAGTCCAGCGCGCAACGGGAGCTTTGCCCGTCGGTGAAAAGATCGCCTTAAATTGGCCGTTGAAAATTTCAAGACGCTACTGCAAGACCCCCGGCGGTGATGCAAGCGATCAATGACACCAGGCTCCTGGGTTTCTCAATGATTGCTGCGGCTACGGGAATCGCGGGGGGGCGGCTGGGGGGGTTAGATCATCTATTTAGGTACTCCAGTCTGCCCCAGTTCCCCTCATGATTCCCCGCAATTGTCGGTTCGATCAACACCGAGCACGTTTGTCCGGATGCTACGCTGTGCCAGGGTACTCTGGATGGGGACCGGGGTGGCCGGTGGGCAGGGTGGGATGCCTTTAAAGAAGACGCGATGGCTTCTTGCGCGCGCCGTTCTCCATTGGCTGCTGGCTTTACTTTTACGGCTATCAGGTTGCATTGGTCAAGTTTCAGCAATAATCTAGACGCCACGATGAGGTTTGGTCTGAAAGCCGGCGGCCTGCTTTGGCTTGCTGCGTCGCTTTGCGGTACGCAGAGCGCTTTGGCTCAAGATGTTGACTGGCCGATTCATGACAATGGTCTCAACGAAGTCGTCCAATGGTAGGCTGGCTTAATTCGTTGACAGATGCAACATTGGGCTCAATACTGACGGAGTTCCACACAGGGATCACCACAGCTACATTGTGAACGGAGAGAGACTTTTCGTCTTCTCTGGCGAAGTAAGACAACTCCTCTCCCCGTATCGCATGTTGAGATCGTCGGACTAACGATTGCAGTTTCACTATTGGCGTATTCCTGTGTTCGTGATCCAACTCGGTCTGTTCTGCGGGACTTGCTGACATGTCGTGAAGTCCTGAACTTTGGCGGGATCTCCTCGAAAAGGTCAAGGCGGCTGGGTAAGATTTGAGCATGGCAGAGGCAAGCTTCAGGTTGCTGACTTCCTACGATAGTTTCAATGCTTTTTCAATCTACAACCACTGGGGCTACCACAACCCCACGCCCGGTGTGTTGGACTTTGACAATGGGGCCCACAACTTTACCTCTATCATGACCGTGGCGAAGGAACTTGGCATCTACCTCATCATCAGACCTGGACCCTACGTCAACGCGGAGACCAACGCCGGTGGCTTCCCTCTCTGGGCCACTACTGGCGCCTATGGTTCTCTGAGGAACGACGACGAGAGATACACTGCGGCATGGACCCCCTTCTGGTCGGAGATTTCCAAGATCATTAAGCCCCATCTCATTACGAATGGCGGAAACGTCATTCTGTTCCAGGTACGTGATCATACGCAAGGCGTTGTCGAGAGTGCATATGCTGAGCGGAAATTCAGATCGAGAACGAGCTCAGCGGACAGTGGAAGAACATTCCCAACAGAGTCTTGAACCCGCCCATCGCCAACTATATGCAGCTTCTCCAGGACAGCGCCCGGGAGAATGGAATCGACGTACCTCTCTCTCACAACGCTCCCAACATGGTAAGAGACTCTGTCGAAGGAACCGTGTCGTTTCCTTTTCTGACACAATCCAGGGCGGCTTTTCCTGGTCCAAAGACTTTTCCAATGCTACTGGAAATGTCGATGTCGTCGGTGTCGACAGCTACCCTTCGTGCTGGAGCTGCAACTTGAGCGAGTGCACTGGCACGAACGGAGCCTATATCCCTTACGTAAGTTACTCAGAGTTCACTGCCGCTGGAGTCATTGTCCTTTTGCTAATCGTGCCCACCCGCAGCTGACTCAAGATTATTACTCGTAAGGATGCCTTGTTGCTTGGATGCCTCCCTGTGCCACAACTGACAAAACTGCTTTAGCTACTTCACCATTCAGTCGCCGTAAGTATTTCAAATCCGATTCCGAGTAAGGCAGAAGTCTAATTAGGTATTTTGCAGTTCGCAACCCAATTTTCTCCCAGAGTTCCAGGGTGGTTCTTATAACCCCTGGGGTGGACCCGAGGGTGGCTGCCCCAGCGACATTGGCGCCGACTTTGCCAACATCTTCTATCGCGATCTCATTTACCAGAGAGTCACCGCCATCTCCCTTTATATGATGTTTGGCGGAACCAACTGGGGTTGGCTTGCTTGTCCCGTCGTTGGTAAGTCTACATAGTAGCCGGCCAGCCCACAATCTCCGTAAGATCGAGTCATGCTAATTCTACGGGGTAGCTTCGAGTTACGACTACTCCTCTCCGGTGTCTGAGAACAGAATCATTGGCAGCAAGTTCCACGAGACGAAGCTTCTGACGCTGTTCACTAGAGGTTCGTATGGCCATCGTCCAATCGGAGAAAAGATGGATTTTAACATTTTTGATAGTGGCCAAGGATTTGACAAAGACTGAGAGAGTTGGAAACGTTAGTGAAGAAAAGGTACTGGAAATTTGAGATGCTAACCTGTCCCAGGGTACCGGCTACACCACCAACTCGGCCATTACCGTGTCTGAGCTCCGAAATGTCGACAACAACGCAGCTTTCTACGTTGCCCGTCACGCCTACTCCCCTTCCAACACCAACGAGGCTTTCAAGCTCTCTGTGAACACCTCCCAGGGTGCCCGTAGGCCTTCCTTATACCTACCCTCAAATTCTGCTCATCGAATGCTGACTTGGTGCAAGTCACCATCCCTCAGCATGGCAGCTCGATCGCGCTCAACGGCCACCAAGCCAAGGTCCTCGTCACCGACTTCAGGTTTGGTAACAAGACGCTCCTCTACTCCACCGCCGAGGTTCTCACCTACACCATCATTGATGGCCAAGAAATCATTGCCCTTTGGCTTCCCGAGGGCGAGGCCGGCGAATTCACAGTCACTGGTGTCAACTCTGCCAAGTTGGTAGGAGAGGGCAACGTGGGCGACTTCAACGTTTACCCCGGCAAGAGCAACGTTACAATCGCATACACTCAGAAGAAGGGTATCACTCTCATCAATCTTGGAGATGGGTCCCGCGCTGTTCTTCTCGACCGCAGCGCCGCGTACCTCTTCTGGGTTCCGACGCTTGACAACGACCCCTTTGCGCCCGCCAACAAGACTGGTAAGCCTAGTTTGATTGACGCACCCAGTGCGACTTTACTGATGTTATGTGTCTAGTATTTGTTCAGGGACCTTACCTCGTTCGCCACGCTGCATTCAACGAGACGGGCCGCAGCCTGGCGCTCTTCGGAGATGCCGACCAGGAGACCATCATCACAGTCTTTGCCTCCGAGTCTACCTGTGGTATCACCTGGAACGGCAAGAAACTCGGGCTCCTTTCGAGAGAAGGCAACGTTTTCACCGCCAAGATCGAAGGCCCTACCAAGTTTGACGTCCCCGCGCTAGGTCCCTGGAAGGTTCACGACAGCTTGCCTGAAATTGCTACTGATTACGAGGCCACATCTGATAGTTGGGTTGGTAAGTGATAATTCCCTTTCTCATCTTAGAATGTAATCTGACAAAGACTTAGCGGCCACCAAAGCCAACACCTCAAACACCGTCAAGCCCGCTTCCAACAATCCCGTCCTCTACGTGGACGAGTACGACATCCACGTCGGAAACCACATTTACCGCGCAACCTTCTCGACCTCCGAGACCGCCCCGACTGGCGTCTTCCTCAACGTCACCGGCGGTCTGGCCTTTGGCTACTCCGTCTGGCTGAACTCGGCCTACGTCGGCTCGTACCTCGGTCTCTCCTACCTCGGAGCGGACGCTCGAGAATTCTCCTTTGAGAACGCCACCCTCGCCAAGACGGGAGACAACGTCCTGGTCGTCATCATGGACAATTCAGGCCACGACCTGCGCGAAGCCGCCCTCGCCCCCCGCGGCATCACCAACGCGACCCTCCTCGGCCCCGACGCCCAGAACTACAAGTTCTCCGAGTGGAAGATCGCCGGCACCGCCGGCCGCAACAACCTCATTGACCCCGTCCGAGGCCCCATCAACGAAGGCGGCCTGTACGCCGAGCGCGTCGGCGCCCACCTCCCCGGCTACCCCGACGCGGACTGGGCGTCCTTTGACTCCGCCAACGGGTCCCTTTCCGTCCCGGACGCCGGCATCCGCATCTTCCGCACCGTCGTCCCGCTCGACGTCCCCGCGGGTCTCGACGTCTCCATCTCCTTCCGCCTCACCGCCGCGCCTGACGACACGAACCGCCTCCGCGCCCTTCTCTTCGTGAACGGATACCAGTACGGCCGCTTCAACCCTTACATTGGCAACCAGGTTCAGTTCCCTGTCCCGACCGGTATTCTCAACTACAATGGGGACAACACCATTGCTGTCACGGTGTGGAGTCAGGCGGCGGAGGGTGTGGCGCTGAATGTCGAGTGGCAGGCGGATTACGTCCATACCTCGAGCTTCGATATGGGCTTCGACAGCAAGGCTTTGCGGCCTGACTGGGATGAGAGTCGTTTGAAGTTTGCTTAGATGTACTTGTATCTAGATCCATGTTGATGGACATAAGAACCAAATACTTTGAAATGCACATCACCAATAAGCCTGTATTGACGCACGTGTATGAATTTTAAGGGATGAGAACGTACTTCGGAAACGAATAAAAAACCTTGACGGCCTTGGCTCTCCCATTGGTAGCCCCTCAAGCTTTTCTCAAGAAGTCCAGATTCCCAGCACTAGCTGCTAAGATGCTTTTGATGCTACACCAATGGTACATCTTTGCCAAACTTCATCCTGCGCTGTGCCTCTAAGTCCAGGCGTCTGTCTACCCGTGGGACGCAAAGTCGAGTTGTCAACGTTTGTCGTTCTGATAAGTGTTGTTTCCCCGAACATGAGAAGTATCCCAATCGTTGCATTCTGTATACACGGCCCTTCAAGATTGGCTTTAATCCTTGCTCCATGACAAGCTTCTGTGTATTCTCCACATCCCACGAACCACGATGACGAAGGAGAATGTGCCCGAAGAGCTGCAGTCCCTCAGAAGAACCCCGGCAGACTGAATGGGGCATTTTGTCTGATCGTGTATCTTGATTTGCATCCTAATCAAAGCGTCGAGATGGCAATTGAAGGCTGGAGTCTGGCCGATGAGAAGGCTCGTACAGTCATCATGGTCAATTGGCATTTCGCGTCCAGAATGTCTCGTCAAGGCCACCCAGCAAAAACCAGAATCCGGTTGAGTTACTCTGGCGGTTAAAAACCAAGATTTTAAATGCAATCTTGATAGAGAAGGAGCATCTCAATAGTTTTGCTCCTCACTTTGCTGCTTCCTCTTCCACTTTCCTCCGGCTTCCTTCCTCTTGTCTCTTTACTCTTGCCTCCTACCACTTGCCTCCTTCCACTGAATTCCTTCCTATGTAGCAAGTAGCAGAAATCACTGAAGGCTCTATAAAGAGGACAATCTTTTGCCTCTTGGTACAGATATCTTCCCCAACAATCTACACTCTCATACTTTTGTTTCCCGAAATCTACACGGCCGTACCTCGTTCATCGATAGTACCAAATTTCCATTCATTCGCTCGAATTTCCCATGGAAGAGTTTCAATTAGCTCTTTCAATACTGGAACATGGAATCAGTTCCACAAAGAGAGGTTGTGGTGGCTCGATACGAGCGGATGGTCGAGAAAATTGCAGACAATGACTCCGCCAGTGTCAAGGCTTGGCTTACCAAGAACACGACAGACAATACTCCATGGGTTCTTCGGGCGCTACCTGAGTACGTCCAAGTGCTCAAGAATCAGTTCCCTGGGTTTTTGCACATCATCAAGCATTCTCGCAATAGCGGTGTCGTCAATGGCACTGCCTTGCTTTCAATCAATCACAAGGTACATACTGTGGATGCAGAGACGCGCCCGACGTACCTATACCGCACTATCCATGGCGATCACCCTTACAAAGGAATCAAAGCCAGACTAGGCCGAGGGACAGATCCAATCTTTTTGCACATTCACTTACGCAAACACCTCCGCTGGCGTTGTCGGGAACTGAGTCCCTTTCTGTCATCAACCGATAGCCTTGCAAAAGCAGTGCGCATCGCCAAGTTATATGAGGACCGAGGCTTCTCTGATATCACAATCTTGAAGTTCAAAACCATTGGCCCAGCATGGGATCACGACAAACAAAGACTATGGGATCCGAAATCGCTGCTTCGACAGCTCAACCTGCATGGAGACATTATGCATTACCTCGATAACGAGTTTCTCGTTGAGCATTCTATCCCGGAGTCGTGCATCGAGAAACGCTGGAAGTGGGGAAGAAGGAAAGCCGAATTCGACCCCGACGGCGATCTCGAGAGACGGGCTCGCGAGGATTTGGATGCGAAGAAGGCCATGGCGGATAAGGCGAAGAAGCGACGCGAAGCGGTGAAGAAGCAAGAGGAAAATGCAGCTGCGAGAAAGCGCAAGGCCTCTGATGAAGGCGGCGAAGACGGGAACTCCGGCGACGATGACCAGGATGGGTTGAAGCCTTGGCCAGAGAAAAGAAAGTACGGCAAGCGGGTCAAAGTTGGTGTTAAGCTGAGGCGCGACGGTGGTGATTGAGGTGGTTTATTTGCAGTTATCTGGTGCAGTGGAAGGAGATCATTGGATTTGAACTCGAAGCTGGGGTTTCGAGACACATGGACATTTGCGGCAAGCTTCACGGGCGATTTGCGCTTTATAGGGATCAGGTTATCGGTTATCAGGAGTACATCATCGCTTTCCTTCTTCATAGACACACGGCACGCATTTAAATTGATTCCAAACCTTTCACTGAATATTCCGATTCCCATCACGTCGATTCATTTAGGCTTCACTCATGTTCATCCTCTGCACTCGGTAAGCCGCCCGCATAGACTGACCTTGTCTAGGAAGCTACAATGCAAATCACATGGATCTGGTATTGATGACTCAAAAGGCAAGTGGCAATTCGTGTCTATGGAAGGGGCGATGGACAAGGTAGCTAGAGCAAGCTTTACGGGTAAAAATGCAGCACCTCCTCAAGAAGGCACCTCTGGCCGGAGGATGGGAAAGGGCAAAGAGAAAATGAGCTAGTAACCATCTTCTGCTTCATGATTCTGGTCACCATCATCTGTTAGTGCTATTCTTCTCCTCAACATACCTCTCTACCCGCATTGCCACTCACTTCATTGCCACATTCTGGGCCGTAATATCACCTATCAAGGACCCAACGAACCAACCATGTCCGACTCCGTCAAATTTGAGCCCTTTCTTCGCCTACCTGTAGAGCTCCGATATCTAATATGGAACGCGAGTCTCGAACCACAAGGCCGGCTCGTGGTCGTATCTCCCAAATGTGACTGGCTCGCTCGAAGATGCCGGCTGCCCGTCATGTCCGCCGTCCATTATGAAAGCCGCAAAGAGTTCCTTCGTCTCTACACTCGACTCATCGACGAAGTCCCGGACCAGCGCCTTCACACAGCCTTCCGAGATCGGAAAGTCGAAGATCACGTCTACCTCAATACTCGAATTGATACCCTCGTCCTCGGTACGGTAACTAACACTAGCGTTGTTGACCAGCATTTGCACCTATTCCGCCCTGTGCTGTCTCTGACCACGCCCGATTACACCGTTGGGGTCATGATCGATATGCCAACCCTGTCGCGCCGTGACAGAAACCGCCTTCGACGAGTACGCTTGCACGACACCAATTATTTACAGCAGGTCTTCAACCTCAGAATTAAGAGGAAGGCTGGCATCCATCACCGTGTCCCCGGCCGGGGCATCGCTCCCCTCCCCACTCTCCATTTCCCAAACCTCGAGGTCATCTACCTAGTCTCCCTACGGACTCTAATCACGATGCTGGACGGCGGACTCCATCTTCAGACGCCTGGTTTTGGAATGCATTTCCGATACGTGGTGCCGACCAACGAGCTTTACCGTAAGGTCCACGATATCAGACACCATGAGTATTTCGCTGGTGTACGGCCGAACTACAAGACCCCTCCAAATTGTGACGAGGCGTATGGTTCAAAGAGTAACGGTATGCGCATCGATATTATTCACTCCGGCAATCTCGATTGGGTTACTGGCGACTAGTTCCTCGTCAAGGAGTATGATTGGGCACATGCCGCTTGGGAGCTTGCGGTCGAATACATCACGATGCGGCTGGGTGCAAGAGAGGAGGAGCCGTTGGTCAAACATTCTCGGACGCTTTTGGGTCGTCATGGAAGCGAGACGCGATTGCATACAAGGGCCACGGAAGACCGGCGTTTAAGCGTATGATTCGTCATTTTGTTATTTGAAGCAGGTCAAAGTTCAGCGTCTTGAAAGAAATTCCCACACATTGTTTCCATCTTTCTTCCATGGTTATACTGGAGCTATTAGTGAACTCCCTCGCCTCGCACTGTTGACATTGTTCCCTTCAACCTCGGACACAAAATCTGCGATCGTCAACTTCTGTACATTCAGGTCCTACACTCGTTTAACTATACAAACCATTCACTCCTCTCCGAGTACTATAATAGCGCAAGTAATTATTTCAGTTCCCCTGAAATCCCTCCCCAATCTTTGTGCTCCAAGTTTAATCAGAGCCCTCATGCCCTCTTCTTCTAGTCTCATGTCCTCATGTGGCGCACGCGGACATACAGACCACTCGTTTGAATACTGTCCAGGGCGTCGTCAGGCTTTCCGTCCTCAGTCATATTAGGAAGGCGCGTGTTTACTCGGGCTTTTGATTCTGGTTCCGGCTTCTAAACAGTGGGTATGGCAAAGCCAAATCTGTCTACTATTCCCCATATCACGAGAAAAATAGAAGAGCGATGGGGAAAAGGCAAGCAGCATTGCTGGCAAGGAGAAAACCCGATTCAAAAGTCTCCTGAAAGAACTGCAACTAGAGAGGCTGAGAGTAGCAGCAGCCAATGATGAAAGCCACCGAGTCAGTGTCCTCCCCAGCCAGGACCTCGTACGACTTGCGCCTGCCCCTGCCGGCCCTCGCCTGAGTCAATCGGGACTGCCGAGAGGAGTACTTCCGCGTCTGCGTCGCGATGGCCGACGAGGACGAGGACGTGGTGGATCCCTGGCTGAGGCATTCTACAGTCAACTTCAACCCGGAACCTGGGTGCCTACACGAACCTGGATATGTAGAACGCCCAGGACCTCTGGTGCGCGAAGCTCATAATGCTGCCCCCGATGCCTCGACGCTCTCGCGAAAAGGTGCGAGAGGTTTGGATCTGCGAAAATGACTTGCCCGCGCAGCACCGTCTCTTTTTCGACAGGGATATGCGCAGTCTCGTTCAAGAAGGCTTCAAACCGCTTCCCCTTCGACAGGCTCATCTTCCCCAGCCTCGAGACCGTCTTCGAGGCGGTCTTCAATATCCACGAAAGGTTCCTGTCGTCCTTGAACAGAAATGAGTTGGTCGTGCGGTACCATGTCGACACAGAAATGGCGTACATCAACGTTGCCAATATTTTTAAGGCACTGCCTGACGCACCGCTGAACCACAGTGACAGTCGAAGCGTTGCCTGATGACAAGTACACGTTTGGGGATTGTCTTCAGTTTCGATGGATTTGGGAAATTGTTGTTTCTATTGTGAGGGACCGTTTGCGGTGTAGCTCTAGAGGCCCACAAGATTGAGCCGCCAGTTGAGAATCCAAATGGGTCGGATTGACCCTAAGTTCTTCAGATTAAGAGGACTGATTATGGGAGTAACATGAGGGTAGAGAAGACAGTGTTCTTGAGTCGAGGAGATTGAAATGGCAGTATAGTATGGTGTTGACTTGAGTCCCAGCAACACAAATCCAGATGGCACGGCATGGAGTCACAGGGAGAAGAGATAGGCCTAAACTGTATCAACAGTGAACTCAGCAGGGAGATCTTCACAAAGGATGCAAAATGCCAGAAATGATCAAAGAATTTGAGGGCTCCTTGGCATGTTTGCATTCTCCTTGTCCGTACCTAGCTCATTAACATGGTTTTCTCGTCCTAAGTTTGCCTTTCTGATGTTCTATGTTTAGTTCACAGGAATCTGGCAGGAATTTGAAGGAGCTATGGCTGGAATGAATGCGTGTATTAGGGCTGATAACTTCACTTCAGGATGTAACCTGGGCTGAAGCTAGTCTCCGATGAAGCCCATCGTCCGAAAAGGGGGCGAGATTAAGTAGAGGATAGGTAAGTGTAGACGAGAGGAATATCTCACTCGTCTGAACACCTGAACGTCTGAATGTATGAACCGTCTGAACGTCAGACGAGGGTTGAGTCCACCGGCTCACCCCATCAGCGAGCAGCCTTCAGATCACGCTCAAAAGCAGATGATAACAAAGCCGTCTGTTCAAACACACGATGAGAGCATTTCCCGACGAAAGCGCTTTTCTCAACACCAGACGGAGGCACTCACGACTAAGCAAGCCCTTCAATCATGTGACATACTTCTGAGTGTCTATTTAAATCTGCCAAATTTCCCTTCTTCCAAAAATCTCTCCCTTTAGACCTCTCAGGAATCTGAAGAAGCTTCGTCATCAATCCATACTTTACAACAAACAATAGCTCATCAGACCTCCCTCTCGTCTCAAGATCAGACTACCAACCCCTCAGACAGCATCATCTCGACCATGTCCTCTTCCTCGGCTGACACCTCGTCCAACGTCGCCACCAGCGGTCCCCGCTTCCGCGACCTTCCGCTCGGAGTCCGAATGGCCATCTAGAAGATGACAGGCGAGAACTCTGGCCGGCTCGTTGGTATCGGACCAAACAGCGACGCAAACGCTCGTCGCCCCGGCTTCCCTGAATTCGCCCTCGTCAACAGGGAGAGCTTCCACGCCTTTCTCCAGGCGTACATCCGCATTGACAAGAACCCCCTCGACCCCATTGTCTACCATCCTTCTCTTTATTCCTCGTCCAATGAATCCAACAAGCTCTACTCCAACGCCGCGGCCCTTCTTCCCAACGTCGACTGCATCTATCTCAACCCCCGCACTGACGAGATCTCCCTGGGCTATAAGACCGAGCTCCCCGACCCCAACTGGGTGCCCGGATTCATTCAAGCAGACCTCGGTACCGCCATCAACATCCAGATCAAAATGGCCCGCATCGTGACTGAAGATTTCGAGGACAACTGCCGCTACGACTACCCCGGCCAGCTCTTCGAGTCCCTCGACAACGAGCCCGTCGCCAGCATCGACATGGACGCCTGCAAGTACCGCAACGCCGACCAGGTCACCGTCATCGTCCCCGGCTTCGACAAGGACGTCTGGGGTTCCCTCTCCGGTGCCGTCTCCTTCGTCGCCCACTACAACGTCGACACCAAGCGCGTCTTCGTCGACGATGACTACGATGGCGCCGACGACAAGGCCCTCGAGACCTTCCGTCTCGAGGTCCCTCACAAGTCGGACGGAACCAGCGAAGCGTCGGACGAGACCAACGGAGAGTCGGACGAGACCACGCTGCTCGCGGTTCGGATCGTCTTCCACCGCGGCTCGGATGAGAACTACCACGGTCACGAGCTCAAGCCCATCGTGGCTGCCGACCTCGCCGACCTGGGTGACATGAGTTACCCAGGTCGTATGGAGAGAGTGTACTGGGAGATTGCCGCCCAGGCCGTCAACCACCGCCTTTTCTGAGAGCTGAATCGCAGCGCCCTAGGGGCCTTCCAGTCCTGATCTCGGCCTATTCCCTTCCTATATCACCAACGACGACGATGTCTGCCAAGGGTGAGGCTGGCTGGAAGGGTTTTCGTACGATACTGTTGTTGGGAGATGATGGGACAGGGGAGGGTAGGGGAGGGGAGGGAATTGTGGGCTCTCGGAGCCAGAGCCTGGCCGGTGAGGGCTGGGTGCGTGGCATTGGGGGTTTGCTTTTATAGTGAACGATTGAATGTCGCCAAGATGAAAGCACATGCTTCCGATTGTGACCATACCCCAGTAATCATTTCGCTGTGTGCTATTCATTCCCTTGAGCTTTGAAGGAAACAGCACCCTTCTGGTCAAA
Organism: Colletotrichum orchidophilum; assembly: GCF_001831195.1. Classification (NCBI taxonomy): domain Eukaryota; kingdom Fungi; phylum Ascomycota; class Sordariomycetes; order Glomerellales; family Glomerellaceae; genus Colletotrichum; species Colletotrichum orchidophilum. Next base: position 202,086 of record NW_019173021.1, read on the forward strand.
TATCAAAAATAATCAGAGTCATTGAGCTTTGTAACTTCAGCTCAGTCCATGCTTGTCTTCCTCCAAGCGCATGTATCTGGAAGCAGCTCATATCTGGTGTGTCAGCTGATCCGAGGTATCGAGTGTCGTCGTTCTCCGCGCTAGCAGGAACTCAGTCTGCCCCAAGATCATCGTGAAGAGGACGGGAGAGGAAAACAGAGAAAAGGGACAAGTTAAAAAAGGGTCCCAGCGCCAATGGTTCCCTCCTTCCGCCATATAGTAAGTACACAATGCCTGCCTTACCTTACCTAGCGTACTATCTGTCTAAAGACCCAAACGTAAAAAAAAGAAAACGAAAGGTCAACTCTAGGGAATCGAACAAAAGGTCAAGCGCCAGGTTGACAGTGGCTCGAGGATTATCAGGTTAGTCTATGACCGCTCCCGCAAACCACCCGGCCACCTTCCCCTGATCGCTTGGTGACAGGAATGAAGGAAGAGAGGCCTAAGGACCTTCCTTCCATTCCCGAGGTCCTCGAAGTACGTACCAGTAATAGCTGCCCGGATATTGATCATGCACTTTCTCGTCCCCAAAGACCTTCCAATATTCACACAACACCTGCCTCGTTATTCCTCAGAATCATGTGCTCTGCCCATCTCTAAAATCTACCAGCAGTGTGAAAAGACGGGGTCCCCCCGCACCAGAATAGGTAAGTAGGTTTTCGGCGAAGGCGGAAAACTCCACAATTCCGCCAGACCGGGCCCAGGCTCGGGCGGCAGCAGCCCGTGACCGACCGGACATCCACTTACTTTAGCGGAGCAAAACTGGCCCACCATCGCCGCTCCGCTGACAAAATGTACCGATGGAAAGCGCCTCGCGGCCGTCGAGGTATGGAGTGAACGGGTTCTTCTTATACAGCCCATGGCCGATGATTTCTCTGCAAATGTCAGCAAACTCCATACCGAGTCCATGACAAGCGTCAACACCGTACGCAGATCGCTGATTTATACATTCGAAACATGCCATGACGATGTCACCGCGACAGAAGTGCAGGACCGTCTTTCGAAATAAAGTCCCAGCATCATCGACTTACCAAACACGCATAAACAGCGAATCATGTAAATCTCCTGGGCGAAAGCCTTCCAGCCTCCAACTCCAACGACAGTCAATGTCGCAATCGCGGGCGGCACCGGCGCCATAGGCGGCACCCTCATCGAGGTGATGTCTACCCATTCAAAACACCAAGTCATCATCCTCTCTCGCCAGGCACTCAGCCAAAACGAAGCCACCGAAGCCGCCTTGACGCCAATCTTCCAGGTAGAGACTACGCCTCCGTCGAAGCCCTTAAGACCCTTTCTCGAAGAATAAACCATCCACACCGTCATCACAGCCTTCGGCATCACCGTCACCCCCCTAGCAACGTCGCAGCTAACCACCATCAAGACAGCCGACCTCTTGTCCGCGGCGAAGCGATTCATCCCGAGCTTATTTGCGATGGGGTATCCCGAGGAGTACGCTCTTTCTTCCACCAAATAAAAAAAACACACTCGTCAGACAATCGTAAGACCATACATCAAAATGGACAACACACATCCCAGCCGCGTCGCCCCCCTCCCGCCTCCGGAACACGACTTCACCTCCCTCGAATTCCTTTCCGAAACCTCTTCAGAATATGGGCCGCGGTCTCCACAACGGCACCGTCACCTTTCACGAGTATTTCGCGCCCGCTGCCCTAACAACCAACCACCAGCACAGCATAACCCTCCTTGATACCCCCCACAATGCCGCCACGATCCCGGGCGACGGTAACACCCCCGTGACATTCATATACACCTTTGACGTGGCGTGCTACATCGTCACTGCCCTGGATATACCCGCTGCTTGGACCGCAGACCACGAGCTTCGCATCGTCTGCGACGGGTTCACCATTTGCCCAACTCGTCGCGCTCGCGGAAGAGGTCAAAGGCGTCAAGTGTGATGTGACGTATGATGATGTAGACAAGTTGCAGAGGTCTCGAGGTTTCCGAGTTTGCCCGGGCACGTGGCGTCGTACGACAAGTTTCCAAAGCAGAGGATCTTGGAGCTGTGGATGGCGACTGGGTTAGGCAAGGTCGAGGGCGGGACAGGGTCGTCGAATGAGTTGTTCCCGGAGATGAAGCCGTTGACTGCGAGCGAGATGTTGGAGAGGTACGTCACTGGAAGGGCGTAGGTAGGGTGTGTCTTTCGGGCGCGCACGTGGAAAAGTTAAATTCAAGGTTGGGATGATATCATGGAATTCCCTGAAACCAAAGAATAAGCAAGTAGACAAAAATTAAAAACAAGTTAGGAAAGATTGGCATCCTCATCTACACGCGAGTACATGATGAAATCCAAAAATGAATTTGTTGCGACCTACGTAGGGATCGAACCTACAATCTTCACAGTATGACTAGGGAAGCCGAAATGTGACGCGATGCCATTTCGCCAGCAGGCCAGCTCGGTTTGATGACAAAGAACAATCACGAACAGCTCATGTACCTAGATGCTGCGGGGTCTCTGCATTCCAGACTCACCGTCCCACTTCACGATGTGGGGTCCGGTCTTTGGACAAACAATGCAGCCAACAACCAAAGACAAACAAGAACCTTGTACATCTTGCTTTGTTTATATTTGTATAGGCATTAAATTAAATCCCCGAAATCTCGGGTATTTATCTAATCTAACTCAATGGGTATCGCACGCAGGAGGCCCGCGCATCCGGGGTCGGCATCCATCCCATTGCATCGCATCGCTACTTCACCTCCACCACAACAGCAGAGTCAGCCGACCCTGCGTCCGTCTGGACGTCCGCCTCAATCCTGGCAGCCTCCTCGGGATCCCACACCGCTTCAATGATGCTCATCCTGCAGCCACTGGGCCTCATCACGCCCTTGAACACGAATCGCTCATCCGCCGCCCTGAAGAGCTCCCGGTACTCATCCTCGTTGCGCTCCTGCGCGTTGAGCACCGCTAGCATGACCATGTCCATGCTGCGGATGATGCGCTCGTCCCAGGGCGTCTCTTGTCCCGCCTCGCGCAAGCATTGGTCCTTGATGACTACTTTGGCGCCTGGCTTCAGTGCTGGGACGAGGTTCTTGAGGATGGAAATGGCGTAGGGCGTTGAGTAGTTGTGCATGATCCAGCGGAAGAAGTAGACTGTTTGGCGATTCAGTTAGTTTTGGCCTCCCCACAAGAAGGTGCCCAAGATACGGAAACCAACAGGGTGAAGAACTCACCATCGGCATCCTTGATAGTCTGCTCTTTGAAAAAGTCGTGCGCCATAAGCTGGACGCGCTCTGCAACTTGAGCGTCGTCGCACAACGGGCTTGGCGCCGAATCCACCGTCTTGGGAAGATCCTGCACCACAAACTTCATATTCTTCCACTTCTTTGCCAGGTCAATCGACACGAACCCATGACTGCCGCCAATATCGACCATTGTCCCTCCCCTGGCGTTGATTTCACCGAAATCGTACGAGTCGACGAGATGCTTGATCTCGTAACCCTCTCCACCCGTCAAGCTGAGCATGGCACCGCCGAATCGCTTGGCGCGAAGAGGATCCTTGCCAAATGTGGCAAACATTGGTTCTTTGTCTACCGTGTCGAATGCAAAGTTGAAGCCGGTCTGCGTGAGGGACGTGGCTTCTGGATACGCCTTGAGGGCCTGCAAAACGTGCGCAGAGGCTGGAAAGTTGTCCTCGAGGTTGTAGCCTACCCAATCCTGAAGCGCTTGGTCTTCGGCCAGGAGACGAGATGCCGCCGTGTGAGCAATCACACCATGGGATGGTTCGCGGAAGATACGATTTGTCATGACGTGACGCAGTACGCGGGCAAGGTTAACGGGATCCAGGGAAGTCTTGGTCTGGAGTTCAGCAAGTGTGATGGTGCCGTTTATAGGTACAAGTTTTGCTGTAAAATATTAGTCGTTGGTGTGATGGCGATGCATTGCGGCTCTGCATTTCTGGGCTTACCAATGCCAAAATGGTTGACAAGCTGAAGACTCAGACTGTCTTGATACTGCCGACTAATCAGCTTGTGACTTTTAGCATTCTCCCAGCGTCTTTACTCACACTCCACGTCTTCCACCGGACGTCCTCTCTCGGGCCGTGGGCCAATGCTTCAAGCTCTCTCGTAGCAAAGATAATCTCCATGCGGCTCTTTTGGATGTCTTCGGGGAGCTTTGGAAAATCGCCCGGGCCATTGGGATCCAAGCTGGGCATTGGCAAATTGTTTTCTTGCATATACCTCTCCAACTTTTCCGTCTCGGATGCAATCTTCTTTGCAAGCTCTGTTAGCCTCGACGGCGAATAAGCAGGCTTCTCTGAGGCGACAGGCGCGGGCTTGGGATTCGGCACTCCATTGGGGACATCGTCCTTGGATTTGGCGGCAGAACGAGTAATGAATGGGGTGAATGATCGGCGATTTTGCTTCTTCTGCTCAACCTCTGCGGCATCGGGTGACGAGCTGGCGCCCAGCCAGCTGCTGAACCTGAATTTGTTCATCTTTACGATAACAATCAGAGAAGGATGCCAGTGGCCTGCGGGTGTCGGGAGAAGTCTGTTCTTTTCTAGTTAGCATGGGTGATAGAAATGGCATGCACCAGGAAAGGGGCGGTTCGGCGGCTCGAGATACAGGAGCACTAGCATCGTTGATCGCAGACTCCGCCTTCATTAGCCACCTGTGCTCGAGCTTGAAATTGAGCTACCTTGTATTGGGCTAGGCAGGTACATGGCAAGGCAACCTAAGGTGTGCGCCTGCCCGATGATGAAGTTGCGGGGCAAGAGGACGCGAGGTAGGAAGGAACCATTCGAGGGCTACATCGTGGATGCATTTTGGTACGAAGGAAAAAAGACGTCGAGATGGCATCTGTACACACCTTCAAATGCCCCGTATCTACACAACGCCGATTCCCACGATCCTTCAGAACGGGTTGGGCGACAGATTCGTGAAGAGGTGACAGACAGGGTTGCGGCAACGCTCGGAACGATTGTGACACAGAGGGACCCGAGGACACGGACTCGGTCTCGACTGACACAAATCAGGGCTGCCTGGCATGCAAAAGAAACGGTAACGGTTTTATACCGAGGTCGCCAATTGCCGTGACGTATGGGAAATTGAGATTTAGGCACTTTGTCTGGTAAACAAGTTTGCAATGAGTTTGCGAGGACTTTGTGAGCGCCGAGAAGGTTGGGAGGGGGGAACAATCGAAAACTCTCATCAAATCACCAGAGGGGCACAAAGAGACGGCAAAGAGGGATGCATCCCAGTTTAATAAGACGGCCTTGGGACTTGGGAGGGGACCCAGAGTGCGAGATTGCCAAAGCTAGACACAACGAAACAGCGAAGAGCGAACAGGATGGATGGAACTCTTGGTTCACCGAGCGTGGGCCTGGACGGAACGGGAACTGGGATGGGCGCTGAATCGCTCAGTGTGCTGCGACAGACACCTCATAGGCTAGCGCTAGTCCATGCTCTGGATCCGACGCCATGGGCTGGGATTGCCGTCTGCGTTGCCTGACTTTTGCGTCCATATCTGCTTGTCCTCTGGCGTTTTAAGCTTAGGAGTGGCTGGCGGCTAGAAGAGTCCGTTCGGACGAAGGCTATGCGCCGGCTTGGAGCCATCGACGATCGCTCAGGGTCCTAAGCTCCCGAGCTCTCCAAGCACAAGCGCTTTAGCTGTCACGGTTGTTAAGCTCCCGTGGCGAAGCAATTATGAAATGGCATTGTCGACAATTATCGTTCATGCTGAGCTACTAATCGAACGTCAACCGAGACCGAGGCAGTATGAGTGAGGACTGAGGAGTGGGATCAGCGGGACGGACAGGGGCAGGCCGGCCGGGAGTCGAACGGGTACATTGGAACAAAATGGGACCGGGCAGACAGAAAGGGTGGTCGAGTCGTTCGGGCTGGTGGCAGCGTCGTATCAATTCGTTGGCGAATCCCACCCGCGGTTGACCGGGAATTCTGCAGTGCCGCTGGTTTGGGAACCTGTTCGTCAACTAGCCGGTGTGCGTTCGGAACGGACGTGACAGGAAGCAACGAAAGACTGGTCGCATTTCTCGCATAAAGGCACTGTACTTGCCGTGGTCAGATGTCAACTTCTGGCTGATCGATGCCAGGTAACGGCCGGCCTGGGAGGTTTCCTGGATAGGAAAGGGAGTAAAAGGGATCCACCCGAGCCCCGTGGCAGGTGGCAGATGGCAGGTTGACACCTCGGTCGAGTCGGAGATGGGGAAGGTGCAGGCGAGTGCAGTCAGTGTGGGTGCACCATAACGGGCTGTCCCTTCCCTTCCCCCCACCTCGTTACCACACGACGGGCACGCTCCCACGGCCCCCAAGACACCGGTGACTGGGCAGGCTGCAGGCCGCAGGCGTGAGAGGCACTTGCCCATTGGGCTTGATAGTGTTGGGAAGGCGCGGCACAGCAACATCATGACCCAGTCCTTCCTTCGCAATCTGGAAGGACCAACCATTGACCAATAGACTGACTCGGCAACGTGGAGTCCCAACCTGCAACTGCCCTGCCTAGGTGAGGTGCACCGGGAATTAAGTGGGATTCTTGCCCGGTCTCTGGGCTCTTTTTTCTCGGAAGGAATGAACCTAAGACTGAATTGATCCGGGCTTGGAAAATTGGTGTCCCAAATCCCTGGTCTTCCTGTTCCAATGCAACAGCAACGTGCTCCGTCAGCCAATGCCGCCGGGCTTCCATCCTCCCCTCTCCTCATCCCAAGCCATGGCTTGCACCACACTACTTGGTTCTATTCCTCTTCCATCCGACACCGCAGGAGTTCGTTGTCTAGCGCTCGCACATGTCACCCCATCACGAAAACTATGCTCCTCTCGCAATCTCGCCTCTTGTCGCCAAGACCCGACCACGATGCGGCCACCCATGTTCATGTTCCAGGCGAGCATCCATCTCGTCACATCCCCCGCCAAGCAGAAACCATACGTCCGTAATACCTGGCCTACCCATCACCATGGTTGCCAGAGTCGCCAAAGTCGCACAAATCCACTCCGCTTGCAGAAGTTCAGAATAGACAGTCGCTCAATACTGAACACTAATGGCTCTCCACAGAGCCTATCTCGAGCCAGAAGCCCGCGTTTGGCCTGAAGGCTAAGCTCTCCCTCACTCTCCCTCACTCTACGATGACCTACCGAGGAAAATCCCCATACGCCGGCTTCTGCGCGTACATGATTCTCAAGGGCATGTACATCAATGCCGCATTATCGTGATACGCCCGCCGCACGCTGACGAGGAACATTTCAATCTGCTCTGGTGTCCACAGCAGCCCTCTGGTCAGCGGTCCGAGAGCGATGGCCTGGAGTCCGTCGAGAAGAATCGTCCTCCAGTACATCCCTACTGTCTTGAGCACCCTGTTCCGCGGCCACGTTCCCAGCGGTACGTGGAAAATCTTCTCCGTCACGTTGACGAACCCGGCTTCGCGCATCATGTTGGGCAGTCGATCGCCTGCCGCAGCATTGAAGTCGATGCCGAGGCTCGTCAGTCCTTGCGTCACGAAACTCCAATACTGAGCCACCGGGTGTGAAGGCGGCATCGCGTTGTACGCCGATGACGGGAAGTGATGAATCTCTTGCAGTTCGATCCACCCGCCAGGCTTCAGATGCCTACCATCACGTTAGACCTGCCATGGACAAGTCGGGGGCTCACGACTTACTCGTATGCCTTGTGGAATAGACTCCTCCAATTTTTGATGGCCATGACGGTGTGTCGAGAATGGATATAATCAAAGTGGTTCCTCGGATACAACCACGAACTTTCCACATCGTCAACTTCGAATTTGACGTTTGGCGGCACCCAGTCCGGTTGGATGGGGCTGAGATCGACTCCTAATACTGTTGCACTTTCAAACTGGTCGCCCACTACATTGCCATTAGTATTTCGAATCCTGCGAGAATGGCTTCTCCCAGCTTACTCTCAATGGCCCATGCGCCTGTCCCTGTTCCGATGTCCAGGATTTGCTGCGGCCATTCGCCGATGGGCGCAAAGTGTAGCTTTTGATTGCACAGAAGCTTCACCATGGCATGCTTCATATCCTCCCGCTCCTGCTCCACCTCGTCGTTGGGAAAGTTGTATAGCCCTTCTCGGAAGCGGTGATAGCGTCGCCCATTCTCGTACATGTAATCTCTAACTGATGATGTGACGGATGTGCTGGCGTTTGTGGCGCTGTCGCTTCCGTATCCCCCATCCGACTCTGCGCCGTCAAAAATCGAGGCCATGTCGTCGCTATCTGCGACGATGGAGCTTTCGGCTTGCGTTGTGGCTTCCGACGATTCTGTGACTTCCTGCTCGGCCGACAGATCTGGGAAAATCGGGACGCCATTGGGATGCGTCAAAGGCGACCTCAGCCCAGGGAATCCATCGCGAGCCAGGTGTTGATTCGCCTCGTAAGCGTTGCGGTTGGCAGATTCAAAGCCGGATGCTGCTTCAGTCCTTTCCACCCCTCCGCCCGTGTCTGGCTTGGCCGCCGCGGGGTCATGAGGTAGCCGGTCGAGCCTGGGCAGCTTCTCCTTCTTTGCTGGTGCCGATTCTGTTGCGTCCGTCATTGAGTCGATCAATCGTTGAGGAGTTGGATGTGCAACGGCGATTTCTGACGTGTTTTCCGCAAGTTGAGAGGAGAGCTGGAAGTTTCGTTCCTCGTGTAGCGGGAGGATCAGTAGGCTGTCGGGCGCCACATATTGCTTTTTTGAGTTCCATGCCTGACCAGGGATGCCATCATCCTCTCGCGTCGCAAAGGCAGCTGGCAGCTCGTGTCTGCTCGCAGAAAGTGTCTCAGATCCGACGCCCATATGAACATGAGCCTCGAGTTCTTTGTCTTGGAACCCTTCTTGGGTCGGTGTTCTAGCTGTTCCACCAGATGCCAACAGCCCCTCGCATGTCTGCTCATTCGCTGTCGAAAGTCCCGTCATTGCAGTCATTGTAAAATGTACGCAGTCAGATATGGCGACTGGTTTTCGTTCATGCGTAGACACGCTTCTGGCTCGGTCTTTTCTGTTCGGTACTTGGTCGAAGGCTGTCGGACTCTATTGCTATCGCCTCGAAGCTGCCTCGGACAAGCACTCAACACCAGAGGCTGTAGATGACCCTAGGAGATGGACGGATCTTTAAGAGCGTGGTTTCGGCCTGAACTTGGATCATGCGACGAACAGGGAGGCAACTTGTGGTTGCAGTTGAACGAAGCAGAGGTCATTTACCATCAGCCAACGCTCGGCCGTGGCGCACAAACAGGAGCTTTGGCGAAACTCCAAAGTTCAGCACGTCGGAGCTTTATCTGACGGAATGACGGAGAGGACAGCTCAGGCCACCCATGCGTCAACCACTTGACTTTCCGGATACATCAAGAAGTGAGAACTGTTCTAAACGTGACCCGTAGATAGCCGTTGGTATGGCCTGCTCTTTGTGGCTTACCCCCAACACCGTTCTCAACCCAGGCTTTTTTTTTCCTTCTTCTTTCCGCTCCCCCACAGTGGATACGGAAAGGTTCAACCCCTCGCCAAGATGACAAGCAATCCGTGGTCTTCCCTGGAGCTGCAACTACACGGCGTCCGTAGATCGTTCAGCTCCAGTAACCTGGTCAGTGCGAAATCTCTACGCCGCAACAACCAACAAGGTTGCCTGTCCCGCCCGCGGCCCATTCCAGATCGCACACAGCTGCTGCAGGGGCCTAGACTGGCTCTCGAGCCCCCCCCCCCCCTGGTTGACTTGCGAACGGAGCATGGGCGGGGTGGGGAAGGTTGCATCGATGCAGGTTTGCGAAGCGACAATGGCTATTCTTCTCTCGTGCTCGACCTGTATGTTGGATCATGAGCAAACAAGTCCTCGCTCGCATCCGCATCTGTTTCGCTTACTTTCACCTGCGCCCATCGATTGACAGCCAATGGTTTTCTTCACTATATTTCGATCAACGCCGTTCGCTTACGGATTTCCGCAAGGTAAACCCATTAGACGGGATACACTACTTTGAACTACTCCGTTCTAGGAACTTGCTTTGCGACATGACAGGGTAGATTATCACTGGAATCTCTCGTGGGCTGAGTGTGCCTTCGCGTACAATTCGTCTGCGCCATGATTGGTGCTTGGCCAACGCAGCAATCCAACAGCCTCACCTCATCTGCGTTGGTCGTCTTCTCGAGCCCTCAACTTGAACTATCTTTCGCCAACCTCGAAACATCACCGAATTCTCTTAACTGGAGGATCTCCGCGACAGTCATGTCAGGAAGCGGCGCCATCTTCATCCTCCTGGATGAGAGAAGTCTCTGCTCAGGCTGCGCATCGTAATCGATTTTGATGTCATCGTCAATGATGCTCAACAAGTGGAGGGCAAATCGGTAGCTGAGATCGACAAGAGCTATGTCAATCTCCCTATCTGGTCCAGATTTTCCATTTGCGCTGCTCCATCTTGATGGTGACTGCGTGGTAGACGTCCGCAGCTCAAGATGTGTAGATCATATGAATTATAGCGTAAAGGAAGTATGGGAAACGATGATCCAATGGCCTCAAGAGCTGGGATCTATGCCAGCCAAGCGAAAGTAGCACCTTTGAATTAATCCAAACCAGCCATTCAGGGCTGAACTCTCAGCAGACTTTTTTCCATCAAATCTGCCGTAGCGCGAAAAGCTTGCACGCGTAACCCAAAGCTGAAGGGTAATCAAGACTGGAAGGATTTTTTCCAAGGAAATGTCCCCGGTTAGAATTTCATAACCTGCTCCACGGACGAAATTGTCAACCTAAAGGATTGCGTTGTGTCAGCGGGGTCTTTCGATACAGTCGAGTACGCTGCTCTCAGTTATGTCTGAGGTTCTGAACAGGGCGACGGTCTAGGGCCCAACGGCGAACTACCCACATCCACTGCCCCGAGTGGTCGAGGACGCGAAGACGGTAACGATTTCGCTGGGCTTCCAGTATCTTTGGTTCGATCGCTATTGCATCTCTCAGCTCCGTGCAAAGGACGCACACGACTAGATTCGGAATATCAATGTTATCTATGCCCGGTTGTTCGTCACGATCATTGCTGCAGCAGGCCCAGGACCGGACCACGGCTTACTTGGTGTTGGAAAGACAGCGCGCAAAGTCTTTGACACTTTCCGCATCGGATCCCATAACATCAGATGGATGCCCGTCAATGAGGTATGGGTTAAGCAGCAGAGCCAGCACTCCAAGTGGAACTTGAGGGCTTGGACCTGTCAAGAGGCAGCCTTATCAATGAGGAGATCCCACTTTACCGGCCACTTTGCCCTTTTGGAGACTGGCAACGGAGGAGAAAGCTACATCAAAGGCCTTCCAGATCCAGTATGCCCAACGAACGGGTCTATATGGGATGGCTTACTACTATATAGGTCATATGCGATCCCATATGCGGCAATTTATGCAAAACGAGAGCTTGCTTTCGAGGCGGACGCCTTTAGCGCATAACAAGGAAGTCAAGCGCATTATAACCAAGACCAATGGGGAGACTCTTTTCAGTTTTCCGTCATATTTTTTTGGCTTGGAGGTTGGAACTAACTGCGAGCTTCCGTTCGCTCTGCTCTGAGAGACCACGGAAACATTTAGTCGGCTCCAAAGACGCGCTGGGTTCAGCGTTGGACGTGGTTTGGATGATACATACCGCCCGAGTCTACGCTGGAAGATGGTCAGACATGGTGTCCACCAGCGAGCTCTCGGATGTTGCTTGTACCCTCTGCACACGTCTAGCTTCTGTATGAGGATAAATTCACTTTTGCATGGGCATCCCATGACGAAGGCACGAATCCATAGGTTGATGAAGGGGCGTGATGAAGATAACATACAGTTCATGCTCGGGACGGGATGGACTTTGGGACGCAGAGACTTGTGGTCCATGTCTGCGATCAAATCGTAGTGTGTGGTTGTTTCTGGGGAGTGGTTTGAATCCCAAGTTTTTCTAGCATCGCGAATGTTTCAATACATGGTAATTTCTCGCTGGCAATGAAGGCATCTTGAGCCTGACTCTCTATTAGTATCTCCAAGCTCTCAAAGACGAGCAAACCCTCACTACGCCCCCCTCCTCGTAGTGTGATGAGAATAAGGTCAAGAAATGAAGGAATGGATATGCGATGCGCTGATCGATAAAACTTTACCGCTTCATTTGAGTGTTTTGTCTCAAAAGACTGATTGATGTTTCCCTCCTTCAATTCGGTGAAATTGATCAGAGTGGACCAATTCCTCACGATCTACAAACGTTGTGTCGGACTTCCAGTAAGACTCATGTTCAAAGTTCACAGCTTTTCAGGTACCTCCCATCAAGGTTGAATCATTCCAATTCCAGTCCACCACAATGCCTCGCGACTGTGGCATTGGTTTCTGAGATAGAGAGCGTCAGTCAGTCATTGCCCCATTTGGTGCAAATACAACTGGATCCCAAGACCACGGAATGCATCAATTCCCAGCGCGAGAAGACACCATTCAAACATACGTCAACGGTCGTTCCACTGCGGAACCCTTCCCAGCTTCCAATCATTTGCTGGAATGGACGACGACATTGACTGGCGCGTGAACGCAGACGAGGTGAATGAGAGTGAAAAATCTCTCTTCGCATGCTTTGAGAATCTGGCCACTTCGCTTCAGACCTGGGTTGAAGAAGTTGCCGTTCCATGCCTCGATGATCTAGCTATTTTTCAGTTGACACGAATATTGCTCCGCCATGTAGAGACCTGGCTCATGAGCGATGTCTTTGTCAAAACGGCCATTTTGGTATGGGTTGGAAACCACACCTGGGTACACCACCCCTGGACGTTTGGCGTCTTCTCGGTATTCCACTACGCAGGCAGCATTGTCATTCAGAAACTCTGGATCGCCTGCTTACGGTCACTCTATGCTATTTGAATCGACGGGACGCTCCTATGGCTACTCCTCTCATTTCATTTTTTTGTCCCGACGAGGCGACGGCTTCCGCGGGACGCTTGGCTAGGCACCTGGGAGTAACTCTGCATTATCATCAACATGATGGTCGACTACACCCACTGGACGAAGAAATGGTACGACTTTGCAGAGCACTCTCCGGCTTCCGCATAGAAGTTCACCGAGCCTTCTTCACATCGCGCGCCTGGAGCATCACGAGAATGCCAACTGTTTGTACTTCACTCCCAATCTTTGTATGATACTCTTGCCGAATCTGGCTAATCCCCCACCCCCCGCCCGCCCGGCGACCGGTGCCGAAGTCGTGACCCACATCGGCGGGTGACTCACCCACATGTCCCCGACCGCAACTCCCGCCCAAACTCCTCACAATCGGCCCCAAGTCGCGTGGCACTTCGCCCCGGGTCTGACATTCCAACCGCTAGGCACCCGCATCACCCCAACAGGCACCCCAAATATTTCGAGACGCCATCCAGGCACCCGCTCTCTACAAAGGCATCATCGAAACATCAAATTCCATCTCGTGTCCACCATCTCCTGTCTACCCTCTCCAATCCAAAAAAACCAACTCCAAAGGTTCACCACCACCTTCATAATCCAAAAATGCCTCCCTCGGCACCAACTCCCCCTCTCACCTATACAACATCCCCCTCACTCCTCCCTTACATCCTCCGCTTCCACCCATACATCCCACCATCCTCCCCCTCCCCATCCACCCCGGAAGTCCACCACACTCACCGCCTCTGCGTCGGCGCCGCAGTCCTCTCCACCCCCTCCCCGTCCTCCCCCCGCAAAATCCTCCTCCTCCAACGCTCCGCCAAGGAAAAAGCCCTCCCCCACAGATGGGAACTCCCCGGCGGCGCAGCAGAATCCCTCGACCAAACCTCCCTCGCCGCCGCCGCCCGCGAGCTGTGGGAGGAGACGGGCCTGCGCGCCGCGCGGTTCGTGCACCTGGTGGGGTGTTACCAGTGGGAGGGTCTCGGGGGCGGGGAAGCGGCTGCGGCGGTCCCCGGTGACCAGGCTTGGGGGCTGTCGAGGGGCGGGGTCGGGATTATTGATGTTGGGAGCCGTGGCGGCGACGGGGGGCATTCCGAGAGCGCCGTCGTCGGTGCGGTTGTCGAGGAGCAAGGAAACTCGGCTGTGGGAAGTCATCTCGGTACGGCGAAGGATTCGCACAAGGTCTTCAAGGGTCGGGACGCGTGGCGCAAGTACACGTACCTCGTTGAGGTCGAGACCGTTACGGACGGGGGAGGCGCGGTGCAGGTCAACATTGACCCCGAGGAGCACGAGAATTTCGTCTGGGCTACAGAGGAAGAGGTGCGCGCGGACAGGTGTGGGGATGTAGTGTTTGAGTGGACGTCGGAGCATCAGAAGCTGGATATATTGAGGGCTTTTGAGATTGGGAGGGGGAAGAAGTAGTTTCTCGAGCATCGAGGCGTGGCGCATCAGTCAGCAGGTAATCGATCGACGGAGATTGCTAGAAGAAACGCCGGTGATGAGTTCTATTGGTGTCCTTCTATCCAGACCTGAGGTAATACTACCTCTATATAAATGCAATGCATCCATAGATCCCATTTTGTTGACCGACCTCACACTCGTCAGTCTCTCTACTTCTTCTTGGACCCCCTACCGCCACGTCCCCCCTTACCCTGCTGCCCCTTTGCGCCCGCGCCATCGCTGCCACCAGACATCATAACCCGCACCTTGCCAACCGGCACGACATTGATAGACTCCTCAGCCTTGAGCGCCTTCATAAGCTCCACCTCCCTCGGCCACATCTTCTCCTTATCCTGCGACCGCTCGTCGAGCACGCCCTTCTTGGACGAAGCGCTCTTCCACCTCTCAAACACCTCCTTCACCGCCTTGCCCTTCTTCACCGCGCCGGGCTGCAGCTTGGCCTTGTACTTGAACTTGCCCATGGCGTTCCACGGCGCGCACACGGGGATCGCCTCCAGGATCTCGTCGCCGGGGAGCGGCCACCCGACGAGGTAGTCGAGCATGGTCATCTTGCTCAGCTCCTCCGAGTCCAGGACCTCGACGCCCTCCTCGTTCATCAGGCGGCGGATCTCCTCGTGCTCGGCAGTCTCCTTTTGCTGCTTCTCGTGCTGCGCTCGGCGACGCTCCTTCTGATACGCCAGCTGCGCTTCTCGCTCGGCCTTGCTCTGCGCTTCGGCTTCGGCTCTTTGCTTACCGCGAGCGGAGCCGTAGATGGCCTCGGCTGCCTCCCTGTCCTCTTCATCTTGATCCTTGTACTTGGCCGCGATTTTCTTGGCTTTGTTGCGTCGGCCTCGCTTGGCTGGTTGCTGCTTCGCGGTCGTGGCGGTGCTGGTCTGTGAGCCTGGCGCACCGGCCGGCTCTGCGGGGGTTGATGTTTGTCCTGTGGCTGCTTTGTCACTCTCTTCTTCATCGTCGTCGTCATCCTGTTCTTCTCCCTCTCCCTCTCCCTCCTCCTCCTCCTCCTCCTGTTCTTCTGGTGACCTGGCTTCCTCGTTCGCGGAGTGTTCCGCGGGCTTGTCCTCGTCAATCTTCAGATTTGACAATTCCTCGGCAGGGGACTCTCCGGATGCAAGCTGCTCCTCCGAGTCATCCTGTCCACTCTGTCCAAGATTCTGCAGAGGGTTGTCACGCGGCTTCTCATCCTCCTGATCGTCGTCGGAGCCGATATCAGAGGCGTCATCCGGGATGTCATCATTGGCTTGAGCCGTGTCAGTCGCAGACTCTTGTGCCGCGTTGTCGGATGCCGGAGCCTGGATATCAGTGCTGTCGTACAGCCTGTGCTTCACATGTCTGGCCTTGCTCTCTTCGCTAATCTTGAACATGATGCCGAGACCGAGCAGAAGCTGTGCCGGGGGAAGGAAGTTCTTCTGACCACGAACCATGAAGCTTCCCGTGGGGAGGTACTCTCCTGTGGGAGCGGACTTGGACACCTGGTCGGCATTCACCCACCATGCACCCATACCTGCCTTTGAGTCCCACGCACTCGAGCTACACACAGCCAGTGTTCCTGCTTGCGCCAGTGTCGAAGGAGGGATGGGCGCTCCGGGATCGCTGGGGCTGTTCTTGATGATGACGGTCGCGGCGCCGTGCATATCCGCGTGGACGTAAACGTCGCCCTTGCGGAGGTAGCGCTTGTACAACATCTCGTTCTGCTGCGCATCTTTGCCTCCCAGCACCAGGTACCCATCAGATGATACAAACCAGGTGAATTTCTCAAACCAAATCTGCTTCCGTATAGGCTGAAGGACAGCCTTCTCCGTCTTGAGGCCCTTCTTCAATTCTGCTTGGATCTTCTGTTCGGCGTTCTTCAACGCAATCTGAGACTGCAGGACCGTCTTTTCCTCCTTTTTGGCAGCGCTCCGCTTCTGCTCATGGTATCCTCTGGAGTTCGCCCAGGGGGACAGAGTGATGTTGACGTCAATCTCCAGGCGTTTCGCAGTTTTTTGCTTGTTGCTGGTATCCTCGTCGTCGCTGTCGGAGGCATCAGAGTCGGTCTCGTAGTTGGATTCGTCGTCTTCGATTTCTTCCTCCTCTCCCAGCAACAAGGTAATCGTGTTATCCGCAAGGTTCAGCGGCAATTTGATGATTTCAGCCACAGGATTACGGCGCTTCTGTTCGCGCTCAATGAGCTTGCTGATGTCGACCCAATCCATGCCCTGCTGAAGCAGGCCATTCACCGCATCCATCGCCTCCTGCACGCGCTCGACGTTTGCCTCGATTGCTGTGGCCTTCTGAACATTGAGGGACTTGGCCTCCCGGAGGCCTTCGATGCGCTTCTCCTGGTCATTTCTCGCGGCATCAAGCTTCCTCCTTGCCGCGGCCTCTCGTTCAGTCAGTCTTGACTCGAGCTTCTGGCCCTCCAAAGACGAGAAGAACTCGTCCACGGTTTTGTTGTAGCCGTCGAACTCAATGACCTTGACCGTAGGGTCGTTTGCAAACTTGTTAGGCAAGAAGGGGTGGAAGTCGTCGTAGAGAAGATCTGATCGCCTCGTCTCCTCCCCTTCCGCTGCCGGCGCGGTCTCCGGCTTCGATCGGTACTTGGCGAAAATGTAGCCCTTGGCCGTGGCAGAGCTGGTAGCAACCTCGACAATGCTTCGGGCTTCGGTCAAAGCCTTCAAGAGCGCATCCAGTAGAGACTCATCCTCGAGGATCTCGGCGGGTTTCTTGTTGCCATCAAATTTGGTAATCTGGAATGAGTGGTCGACGAGGATAGGCGGCAGTTCAGTAATCGTTGTTGCCAAGCACCTCCTCAGCTCATCTCCTGGCTTCGTCTTCGTTTTCTTTCCTGCTGAGACGGCTGTTGCGCCCTTCTTGACTGACAACTCCAGTGCCGCACGTACTCTGTCTTTCGTAAGAGGTGGAACGCCGTTGAAGTTCTGTCGGCTGTCTAGTGAGTAGTTCAACCCGATCCGCTGAGGTTCCTGGCCTTCCCCTTCAGGAACATTTCGCAAGAGTGTGAGAATCTTAAGGTCGGCGTCGGTCAAGATGACGTTTCCGCTCTGCGTAGGGACAAAGTCAGTCTTGACTTGTTGCCAAAAAGGGTCAATGTGCTTACAGCAAAGAACTCAAGAAAGAGACGATACTGGCCATCGCTAAACTGGAACTCCAGAATTCTGTCCGTTCCAACCTGCTTGACAGACGTCAACCGCCGGGTCTTGAGGAACTTGCGCAGCCGCGCGACAAAGGCCGAGGGCGCCGCGGCGGTCGTGCGCGTAAAGTCTGTGAGGTGGCATCGGAAGCCAGCGTCGATAATGAGCTGCTTCTTGTTGTCGGGCTTCGCGAACTTGAAGAGCAGGATCTTGGAGGAGAGATCGTAGACGTTGGCCAGTCGCAAGGTGGTGAGGCTCTCTTGGAGCTCGTGGGCGATGACTTTGACGTCGATGGAGGAGAAACGCTGCTTCATGACTGCAAAATGGAGTCGCGGAGGTCGGGTTAGAGGATTGCTGCAGTGCGCGCCAATCTTTTGCGGCGGCTTTCGTTGTAGGGCGCGAATGTGTGAATCTAGTGAGGGGCCGGATCTGTAATGCGAATGAATAATCGCGGGGCAATGGTGGCTGAAGAGCTTTGGAATTGTGGATGCGCCACAATGACGTCACGTGCCTCACCTCAATTGTTACCAGCGACTTTTGTCCACGTTCGTCGGGTCTCTTTCTACCAATTGCTGGAGAAAAAGAGGTGATCTTTTTTGTTTCTTGTTATTCAAGTTAAATAAGGAGAACATCAAGCGTTTTGAACTAGAAATACGCGTTCAATTGATGAGGATTGGCCTCACTACGATTGCTCACCTCTCATCTCTCGTCCCGAGCTGGCCGTGATGACGCACGCCGAACTTCTAGCGCCACGTTTCGAGCTTCAAGCAAAGAAGAAGAGCTGTCATACTAATTTAGAGCTCTGTGCCACTGAACTATGGTGACAGGTGCCAACTCAAATGAGACGAGGCGAAGTCTTTGATTTGGAGGTTGCACTCGAAACGTTGATATCAAAAGAAACAGCTAGACCAAGAGGTTGTAGTGCCGATCAATTTCTCATCGGCCAGTTACAACCAGCTGGTTTCGAATAATTGAAACAACAAAATTTTGAGGCAGGAAAAGTATTTCCAATACTCTCCATCCAAGGGCATCCATCACATGAGGCAATATCCTTGGCCGCGGATTCAGCGGCATGTCGTTTTGGTATGCTAAATCATCGGAGGTGGTCCAGCTCTAGCATCGATAACTTGACAAACAATTCATCAACGCTTAGGATGGACCGCTAAATACAAGCGACTCATTGATTGCAGTCTCCAGTACAACTTCGAAAACTTTAAGCTAACAACAAAGTTTCGAAGCAACTCAGGGTCAATTTGAAGTACAAAGAAGGTCTAGTCTCTATTGGTTGCACGAGCCAGTAACAGCGTTCCTGTGGCCTTTCCTCTGCGAACCCAGAATGTACTCGTTGCACTAACAACAGTAATCGGCATAGAGTTCCAAGCTCATTTTGACTTTCATGTGATGCATCTACACAAACAGATCTGTAGCCCTCCGTTTGACGTCGCCGGCGACGGAGAGCAATCGTCGTCCAGTGCCGAAGAAAGTATTTCCAACTGCAGTTAGCGCGGGAGCTGGGACCAGTCAGTCGTCACGGCAACCAGGTGCATTGCAAGGGAGCTCCCGTGTGTCCCGACCGGTTCGTCTGGCTTGGTGCTTTTGGTTTGAAACCATTGACCCTTCGATGTCAATTGAGATGATCCAAGGCCGGGAGGCTGGCGATTATGAGCAACTCCAACCTCCCCTGTTGCAGACTCCCGTGGGAGCGCAAATCTGGGACGGACCAGCGTCTCCATGACTCTGATGGATCCAGGGGAAATGGAGAATCCGACTGTCAAGATCCATCAATGGTTTGAAGACCCACTCGGGCGCTGCGGGCGGGATCCGTAAGGTAGGGAGGGTACTTTGCCTTGGCCACGTCGCCGGCCTCCCTGGAAAAAGCAAAGCCGCCAGCCAGCCTCATTTTGCATGTGCGACCGTCAACTTGCATGAGTTGTGCGGCGATTGCAGACAGATAGTCCAATGGAGGTGTTCCACGATGTGTGAGACCCAGTCTTGGGTCCCCGTATTGGTGTGAGAAGTGGTCAATTGCTGATTTTCGTAAGGCCTCACCAGCAGCCGCCGGCCTGAGAACCCTGGAAACAAAAGGCCGGGAAGGGCGATTGCAGCTGAAAGGTGGTTGGGGAAGCTCCACGACTGGCCAATTGAGTTTCCGGGCTGCCGCGGTCAGGCTATGCGGACCATGCAGACGGTCGTTAGCGGGCAATTGGGCCATGGGCGAAACGACGATCTTCGTACCCAGCCCCAAGTCAGTGTTTTGTTGTTGCAACGAGCGTGTCAACAAGCTGCCAGATGTGACAGGCGAGATGCACAGAGCGTATTCGCAGGGTCGGAAGCGATCAGATCAGCCCAGCTCAGTGCGCAGTTCGCGACTGCCGTCAGCGCTGCAGATGGACTCAAGGAGACATTGTCACATTGGACACGGCCTCTCGTTAGTGTCCGTTCCCTCGCCTCATGCCCCAGGACAAGTGACAGTCCATTGACTGGTGCCAACACTGTTGGATTTGAGGCGTCCATTACGGCGTCTGGGTGGGAATGTCTGTGTGACAGGAAATTTGCAGGTTCTGGCGGGTCAGGAGAATCCGGGGGTTCCCCCTCTTGCTGGCCAAAGGTCCCAGTTCCCTCCTCTCCTCTTGTCAGGGCCAGCCCAGCGAGCAAAGTCGGGGTTGTTCTGTTGCTGATCAACCACGGCGCCTGCAATCTTGGTGTGGAGGGAAGGACCCAGAAACAACCGAGGACGAAAATGGTCGGCGGTCGATCCAGCAGTTCTCCAGGGCGGTGGTCAACCAATGCTGGACGGTCCACTGTTGGAGCTTGCGCAAGCGGGCGTCTTGGAGGTGCGATTGATACTGCCGACATTGACTGGCACATTTTGCAGCGCTAGTCGGAGAAAGAGGTGTGAAGACGGAGGAGGTGGGCGTGTGTATGAGAGCTAAGCTCTGCGGCAGCTCTGGCTCTCACGCTCTGTCGCCGCCCATCGAGTCGGCAGCATCTTGCATGCAGTAGAATGCAATTACATTGCATGTGACTGACTCGAATGGTGATTACTTGCATGAAGATGGGCCATTGAATCAATTGACCCCATATCGAAGTCGTCGGGCTGTCAATCGACGTGGTTAGGCGCAGTGATGATATGGAGAGAGAGTGTGAGAGAGCTTTTTTTTAGTGTGCGACATGTGGCCTTGGGTGCGGGCAGTCAGATGGGAGAGGACCGGATGGACGAGACGAGACAGCGGGTACGTATCCGAGGTTCCCTACCTTAGCTCAGGTACGTTCCCAGACAGTCAGGTCGTATCGAAATGGAGAATGGGAAAGCGTGCAGTGGTATCCGTATAAGGTAGTGGTGCCAGGTAAGGTACCTGCCGCGCCGGGGCAGACTGGTGCCTGACTTGGGTACCGTTGGCCTTGACACCTCAAATGCAAGGCGCCTATGACAGCCGTCCACCCGTCCAAGGTTTCCCAGATGTGCCAGGGCGTCAAAGCTTCGAGCTGCAGCTCCGAGCTCCCCCCTCCCATGTCAAGTCTCCACCTTCCGTCCTCTCACCTGTGATCTAGTCCCCTTCGGGTCGGAATAAACAAACGGAATATCCACTGCTGCAGTCGACGGGAGCCAATGTCAACATTCCCTCACAACACACGGCGCACTTTGACCACCTTCTTGCTAGGAAATGCACGTCTTTCCTCTCTGCCATTCTGCAGGCATCTCCCGTCTCTCTAACCTCTCACCCTCGCACACCATCCATCACATCATACCCACACCAGACAGACTCTCGGTCTCTCACATCTTTTGATATCTCTCCAAGAAACGAGACATATTCGATCCAATCCAATCCAGTCCAGTCCATCCACCTCCTCCGCATCCACTCCCAGCCGTCCACCCACTCACGACGACACTGATCCCAGTCTCAGTCCCACATCGGTCCAGATACCAGTCCAAGTCTCAAGAGGAATCAAGAGGATACTTTCTCTCTCACACAACACACAACATTCACCCCTTGCCCCGGCAACCCTCGCAAGTCGCAACCCTCGTCTTCTGCATCGCTCTACTGCTCCATCCAACCATCACCCCCCAACCCCCCGTCTTCAAAACCCAATCCGCATCGCACATCTCGAGCGACCCTCTTCTCCCTCCTTCTTCTCTCCTCTCCATCCATCTTCAAAGCTTCAATCGCCTTCCTGCCCAACTTCACCCTCTGTCGGCACACCCCCTTTCCTCCAAATCCAAAAGAGAAGAGAAAAGCAGAAGCGCGTGTCACTTGAACGACCGGCTTCTTCCACCTTTCCCTTCCCCTTTGTTTTTTTAGGAAAACGAAGCAAGAGGATACTCTTCTTTGCCTTCCTCGCTCCAGGAACGCTTAGAAGATTCTCCTCTTTGCGTCCCCAAGGCCGCCAATCTGGATTTTGAAGCTCGTATCCCCGTCCCTTTTAGCGTCTTTCCCTCCACCTACAAGGAGAGTGAGACACAAACCCAGACCCAAACAGTCACCCAGACTCACGAAGAGCTTGAGATCAAACTTCCCGAGAAGAAGCCTCAAAAGCCCGGACGGGAAGGTCAATACTCTTCCTTCACTACCATCGCCGAGCAGAAGCCGCAGCCGCAGCAGCAGCAGCAGCAGCCTCTCCCCCCTCGGAAGGAACATCGCTACGAAGAAGAGGTCCGCATCGAAGAACACTACCACCGTCCCGGTGTCCACCACGAGTCCCACCACTACCGTGAGGAGTACCGGTATGTCCTCAATTTCTCGCTCTCTCTTTCTCTCTGTATCCAAGCTGGCCCCTCTTCCCCTCTCTATCTGTTGCCGGAATCATCAGATGCCCATCACAGTCTGCCCTCGGCGGCTTATGTATGTGGCATGGCATCGATCGATTCATCCAGCCCCCCTCACTCCCGCTTCGTCTTCCCATGCAACCCCAAAACAACACAAACCCACTCGTGTCACTCCGGTCACCGCCCCTTCTCCTCCCCCATCCTCCGCCTCCCCTTGGCAACCTCTCACCCCTCACCTATCTCCTTCCTACCCCCCCTACCACCCCGGCCTCGGGGACCGCCTCAGCTCGGGCCCCGGTCTTTCGCCAAATTTCCCTCCTTGTCAGTTACGAGCCGCCAGTCATGGACCCTGGACGCCTCCTCCCGGCCCCTAGTCCCATGTTGGCCAAGTAACCACTTGTCACGTCAAATATGTCAACCTGAGCGAAAAAGCTTCCCCATCAAGCTCCCCCATCAAAACATTCAACTGACCTCTCTCTTCTTTTCCTTCCATCCAGCCCTGCCCCTCCTGCTCCTGCTCCCTCTCAGTACACCACTCAGCAAGAGTTCCACGACACTCGCATCCACCACCACGACACTCGCGTTGAGATCGACACCCGTCACCACGAGCACCTGGTAAACCCGATTGATAAAATCGAACGCCAGTACCGTCAACACTTCCAGCCTACCTATCACCGCGAGGAAGTCACTGTCGAGACCTACCCTGCTCACCACCACCACCACCACCACCACTCAGACCACTCAGACCACTCTCACAAGCACTCGCACTCCCACGTCGACGAGTACACCGTCGAGTCTGAGCGCCCCCGTCCCCAGCAGTACAAGGAAACCATCAAGGTTACCGAAGAGACCATCGAGCCCACTCACGTCTCCAAGCCCCAACACAAGTCCAAGATGGGTTACTACGACGAGGATGGTAAGTTGTGAATCCCCTCCCCAGTGCTCTGCTCACTTGTGCGTGCTTGTGCGATGCTTTGTGGCTTTTTGTGTGTGTTTCGGTTGCGCAGTTCGTCCCCCCAATCTATGGACCGACACTGAAGGGTGCTCGCACCACCAGGCCACTACCATTCTTTCCGTCAAGGCCTGCACAAGCTGGCTCATAAGATTGCTCACCCTCATCAAGGTCGCGCTGACCGTTACGAAGTCTCCGAGGTTCGCGCCGCTTCCGCCCCCCGCCGCCAGTCTTCCGGCTCTGGCTCTGGTGCCCCCCTCCTCCCCAACACCGTCACCATCCCCTGCCACCACATCCGCCTCGGCGACTTCTTGATGCTCCAGGGCCGTCCCTGCCAGGTCATCAAGATCTCCACCTCCGCCGCCACCGGCCAGTACCGCTACCTCGGTGTCGACCTCTTCACCAAGCAGCTCCACGAGGAGTCCTCCTTCATTGCCAACCCCGCCCCTAGCGTCGTTGTCCAGACCATGCTCGGCCCCGTCTTCAAGCAGTACCGTGTCCTCGACCTCGCCGATGGTCACGTCACTGCCATGACCGAGACCGGCGACGTCAAGCAGGGCCTGCCCGTCATTGACCAGTCCAACCTCTGGTCCCGCCTCAACAACGCCTTCGAGTCCGGCCGCGGCTCCGTTCGCGTCCTTGTCCTCAACGACGCTGGCCGTGAGCTCGCCGTTGACGTCAAGGTCATCCACGGCTCTCACCTGTAAGCGTATCGCGCAATGTCTGGGTTATCTAGCAAACATGTCTTGTACGAATTACAGATGATCAAATGTAATGGAGAAATTGAAGTCGATTTTTTTGGACAAAAAACAGAACGGATAAAGGATCCAGGAGTCTTTCACGTAGATATGTAGCTCTGTATATGATCTGTAATCCATTTGTTGGGTACTACTGCATTGTCTGTGTCCATTGCCCTTGACTGATACTTCTTTGGTGACTCGACATCTTGGCTCCCACGCCTGATAGAAAATACGCCTTACTGACTCAACTCTTCTACACATGAAGTGAGGGGTCTCTCCCATCCATTTTATTTATCTAGTAAGATTTCATAGGAACTTGTTCCAGTATATCTGCATCAGACTGCTGTTCAAAAGTCATTTTGAGTTGATGCTAGTCACGCAAGACTCGTGGTCTGCTATGACTTGCTCACATTGTCTCTTGTCTTACATGGTACAAACAGTAATGTGCCTCGTACCCTTGAGCAAGATTTCCTGGCTGGAACCAATACCAGGCGACAAAACGATGATGTGACTGCTCACTAGAGACGTGGATCCAAGTGCGAAAAGAAACCCTGAGATGAAGATGGCAGTCCTCGTTTTTGAGCACCCGGACTCTACGACTTGACCACGGCTATTTCATCGCCGACGATATCCCAAAGTCTCCACTGTCACTTTGTTAGGTTCATATTTGTTGGCAGCACTTCTTGGGTGGCATCACGACCTCCCGATATATTACCTCAACAAGGTATAGGCCCCCCCGTACTTGTCATCAAAACCAGAGTCAGAGCAAGTACACTTGCGAATCGCCTTAGACAAGGCCCCGGCGCCTAACTTTTTGAAAAAGTGAATCTTTCAGGACTCCCCCCCACCCCCTGGCCGGCAGATACAGAGAAACGTGCCACCTTCCATTAACCGGCTGTGCGGTTTTACCCATCAGAGTTGGCCTCTTAGATCGTCACAAACTTGCATATGCTCTCCGTTCCTTCTATTCGGGTCTCTTCTACCTCGCGTGGTGTCGTTGAAGGCACGGCCTCGGCGAATCGCATTTTGGAGGTAGATGAGGTACTAGTGCAACATTGTAATGAAGTGCTCGTGTATTGCAAAGCGACAGCGCCAGGTGCTCGATGAAAACGTTGCTGCATCGCTGCACACGAAGTTAGCATCACTGTACACGTAGAAGCTCTCAAGTCATTTCACGCGGCCAAGCGTGGGATATTTCGCCATCTTGCTTGGCACCAAGGAGAGCAGAAAACGGCAGAGGCCACAATTTGAGGCCTTCGCGAGTGCTAGGCCAGAGACGACGAACAAGGTGGTACCGCCAAATGAGACACGAAAAAGCTTCCGCAGAGATCAGAATCAAGTGCTGGATGTTTTTCCAACAGTATCTCAAGTCAGAAGGTAGTGCGTCAGGCGAATTGAGCATGTTCGAGCTGGCCGTCGTGTCTCTACCAGTGTCGGGCCTCGGTATTGGAACGCCTCGTCGATGGATCCGTACTGCGAAGCGCAACTCACAATATCAATAAGCTTTAGAATCAATACCGCACTCCAAGCAGTGCGAAGTCGTCATCGCTTAATGTTCCGTTCAAGCAGAGTCTTGAACAGTCGGCTCAGTTTCCCCGGTGTTTCTTTCAAGTCACTTCCTCTCTTCACGAAAGCTATGGTAAAGACAATGTTGTTTGCCTTTAAAACTTGCGGAACCTAAATGATGGAATCAGTGCAAACGTCATTATCGGAACTGAGTGTCGAATGGTAGTTATGCTTATGGGGGCTCATTCAGCGTGGCCGATGTGATTTCAGTATTGGTATCTTGTCCAACGGCGGGCTTACCGCCCGGATGGGCAAGCCTGTGAGTCTGCCTTGACATGTTCATCTCGAATAAGCTGGCTTTTGAAACCGTGTTGAAGCTATTTATGAACAGCTCGCTAGTTAGATAAAGTAGGTGAAGAAAATTGAATCATATACTGTTCGGCGGGTGCTTCCAAGCTCAATCTTTGTGAACCTGTGGACAGACTGAGTCAGCCTGGAGGCATGAGCTGAACATGTCTCTTTGTGCCAATCATCTGCGGGTTGAAGCATCGAGAGGGACGTCTCCTCTTCTCCAATATATAAGAGGCCAGCCGTCTTTTCCAAACAGACTGATTACTTGTCACAAACGTCTCTTCCAACATTGAAACCACCTCATGCGACAATCATGGATAGTGCAGGTGACGAAAAATTTCTTTCAAGCAATAGCAATGCATCTACTGTGGTGCTTCTTTGTGATGGATTATTCGCCAAGATCGTGGATGGAGGAATTCATGCGAACCATCGCGATACGGAGCCTCGAATCAAGGAGCTATCAACGCAGTTCAAAGAATGGGCTACGAAAATGGGAGTTTTCGCGGTCCAGGGGAAGTGCGAATTCGACAACAAAATATCAGCGGCCCGGCGCTATGATAGAGACGTCCTCTCGGATTTGAAGAGTATGCACAAGGCTCTCTGCCAAGGTGACTTATTGCAATAATTCGACTCCAGCAGGCTTGATTGCTGACTGAAATAATACAGTGGAACGGATTGTTCAGAACCAGCATCCTATCAAAATCCGGGGTAAGGTGGCCTCTAGGAAAGATTACGTGGGAAGCTCCGTATTGCACGTCACTAGACGTGACGAGGACTATCTTGGCCCGACTTCAGATCTTGGCTTATTATTGTTCTTCCAAATTCCAGCCCGTCTATTGATGATCGAAGCCGCATGTGCCATAGTCACGGAAGACGATGCTGGATTGGCCCAGATTGTCTCCTGGCAGAGCATACATGCTCGATTGGTAGAGCCCCATGTCTAAACCACTCCAGCGAAAGACGTACTCCCGACGCTCAAGCACCCCTCTCTTGGCCAGCATACAGAAAGACAAATGGAGCTGCTACTATTCAAATTGATTACATTCGCCATCGCCAACAATCATTGGAAGAACGTGGGCCTCTGGTCGACGGCGGGCAACCACATGACGAGCTTTACCAGACGAGCTGTGAGGGAATCGACGTTGGCTTTTGAAAACAAATGCTGTATCTGAAGACACTGCAGACATCGATTGGGCTTGAAGAAAGGCGTTCACGGAAAGCGGGCAATTACGAGAAATGCGGCACTTTTCGACTTGTTTGTTTGGTTCAGGTGGCTTTGATCAGATTTGATCACTCATCTGGCTTCATTCTTGTTTTCTGAATATGTTTCCAGCTTTTTGTGTTTCACATTATTGTTTACTCAACGGCTAGCTATAGCCATTCAAGACCAAAAAAAGGGAAGAAAAATAGAATAGGAAAAAAAAGACCATGGTTATCAAATTTGTATCAAGCATGAGATGAATACGAATATGTATGACAATTTGATACTCGAGAACGCAGGAAAGGACTCATCCGACAGGATGCAAAATTTATTACGGGAACTATCTTCTGAGAAAAGTATTGTCCTATTCATCCAGGACCACCATCAACCACGGGATAATTCCTTTCCAGGCTACGTAGATGAAACATTTACAACCAGAAGCCCCAGCTTTTGGATCGGCTGAGTTGGGGAGGTTCCCACAGAACGATAAGTGTGTACCCTTCAGGGTAGTAGCTACTGCCAAGTGTTGATACTATGATACGAAAATATATTTGTAGTCTCTTAATTCAAGGAGTCACTTTGAACTTCCGCCAGAAAATTAAGCTCAGAAACACAAGCATGCCATATTTACGTTGAATGCTTCACCGGGGTGACTGAGATGGTGAGACGCCCATGCTTTGAAGATCCAGTCGAAGCTCCCTACCTTCATTTGTGAGCGGCGTAATACTTTGCCAAGTTGTATTTGACGTATTCGGCCAGTCATGTTGACGAAATTGACACAAGCTTTCGGTTGTAACAGCGACTGCCAAGGGTGATGTGGTGAACTTCGGACCCGCTTTCCCCGGGTCTAGCCCGGACCTCCCGTTCGTGGTGGGGTCCCGAGTCGCCGCATATCATTCTGGACGCGATTCGAATGGCGGGCTTATCTCTCATGTGTTTCGCAATGTCGTATTTGAACTGTTCCCTAATATTGCAGAAAAGAAGCTGCTGTCATCAACCACCTTGTTACCTTGGTTGTCGATGACGCCAAACTGAATGGACATACCCCAAATCATTTCCGTCGCCAACGAGTGGGTGGAATGTGAGATGCCCAAGCAAAGCTGGCACATCCACATCCTGCGGCGCGAGAAATGCTTCTGAGCAACGATGCAGCGCCGAACACAATAACTCTTTACTTGGAGATCGTGAAGCCCCATGGCGTGCTTCCGGTTCAAGAATCGCCATATCCTCGGACGGAAGCACAGCCCAGGTCAAGACCAACGATCCCCCCCAAATCTGCCTCATCATGTGAGGAATCGACTCGACACTCCATCAAAAGCGTAAGCACCTTGATGGTCCCCGTCCCCGGCCGCCAGCGCCGTTTGCGCGGGCGTGACTCTCTGCAGTGAGTCCAGTCGCTCCTCGTAGGCAGCTAATCCCTGTCGACCCAACCCCAAAGTTCCCCAAACCCTCATCGCTGTATGGCTGGATTTCCCCCCCATCCAGCGACCCCTCCCCCTTCTCTCAGACTCGACTCCAACTGATAAGAGAGAAAGAGATACGCGCAAGTGCGGGCACACCCACCCAACTTTACCCCGGGAAGCTTCTTCATGACCTTCCCTACCCAGGTGGCAAGCACAAGCGAAGCAACCTGGAAAGACAACCCTTTCTCTGTGGCATTCTCGGTATCAGGCGGATCGGAACGAAGGATGGTTGGATGTGAGGGGTCGCGGGGGTTCTGGTCTACGACTCGTGTTATCCTTTTCTTTGTTTTAAATACCACGGTCTCAGCCCGGTCTTTATCTCTCGGGTTGGCATCTTCTTTCTTAGCTGCCGTCTTACCTCTAAGCTTCTTGACCTCTGACGATTGCGTGATCCTGTGCCTCTGCTGCAGCAACACGCCGTCGACATCCGTGACACCCCAGACTCCATCTCACTGCGATCAACTCTCCCCGCTACCTTGCTCGTAAGGTAGCTTCATATACAGCTTCAAGCAAAACGTCTAGTGCAACCTCGTACGATTACACACAACAAGTCGCCAAGATGGGTTCCCAAGCATCCAAACCCACTGTCGACGCCTCCAACGAAAAGGCCCTCCTCGAGCGCCTCCGCCGCTTCCAAGTGACCGACGACGACTTTGTCAACGTCAGCACCGCCGGCAGCGATAACGAGAAGCGCGACATCAAGCTCCTCCGCGAGCCCGAGGGCCTCCCCGTCCAGCAGACGCAGTCCTGGCAGTCGAGGTTCCTCGCCGATCCCAAGAACAAGTAAACCGGCCAACCCCTCCATCTACGATCAAAGCCCATCTCAAAACACCCCAAGCTGACTTTTCCCTCCCAAAAGACTCGCCCTCACGGCCCTCAGCACAGCAGACCCCCGCACCGTCCTAACCTCGACCTCCACAAAGCTCGCCGACCCCCAAATCTTCAACAACCGCATCCCCTTTGAGGGCGGACCCATCACGAACCAGCGCTCCTCGGGCCGCTGCTGGCTCTTTGCCTCGACCAACGTCTTCCGCGTCGCCCTCATGCGCCGCTACGCCCTCGAGTCCTTTGAGCTCTCCCAGTCCTACCTCTTCTTCTGGGACAAGCTCGAAAAGAGCAACTACTTTCTCGAGCAAATCATCGACACCGCCGCCGGGGAGGACCTCGACGGCCGCCTCGTCCAGGCTCTGCTGGGTGATATCGTCAGCGACGGCGGGCAGTGGGACATGGTCTACAACCTGGTGCAAAAGTACGGCCTCGTCCCGCAGGCGCTGTACCCCGACTCGTGGAACGCCATGAACTCGAGCGTCCTCAACGCCATTGTCAAGACAAAGCTCCGCGAGTACGCCCTCATCCTCCGCAAGCTCGTCCGCTCTTCCTCCTCGTCTTCGTCTTCGTCTTCGTCATCCAACCTGGCAGAGACCCTCACCGCCACAAAGGACAAGATGATGCGCGAGATCCTCTCCATTCTCACCCTCGCCCTCGGCCCGCCCCCCAACCCGCGCGAGGAGTTCACCTGGACCTACCTCGACAAGTCCTCCAAACCCCACACCCTCCAAACCACGCCCCAGGCCTTTGCCCGGGACATTTACTCGTCCGACCTGCGCATCACCTCCTCCGTGATCGACTCCATGGTCTCCCTCGTCCACGACCCGCGCCACGAACCCCTCACCCTCCTCACCGTCGACCGCCTCGGCAACATCGTAGGCGGCCGCGGCGTAACCTACGTAAACGTCGACATGCCCACCCTCAAATCCGCCTGCGTCTCCATGATCAAAGCAGGCCTCCCCATCTTCTTCGGCTCCGACGTCGGCAAATTCAGCAACTCGGCCGCCGGCGTCATGGACCTCGACCTCATCGACTACGAGCTCGGCTTCAACGTCTCCCTGCTGGGCATGGACAAGGCGAGCCGCCTGCGGACGGGCGAGAGCGCAATGACGCACGCCATGGTCCTCACCGCCGTGCACATTGACGAGGAGAGCGGCAAGAGCGTGCGGTGGAGGGTGCAGAACAGCTGGGGCGAGAGCGCGGGCGACAAGGGCTGGTTCGTCATGAGCGACGCGTGGATGGACGAGTTTGTCTACCAGGCCGTCGTCGATCCGCGGTTCCTGAGCAAGGAGGTCCGGGCCGTCATCGGCACGGAGCCGACTGTGCTGCCGCTGTGGGATCCCATGGGCAGTTTGGCGTAGAGGTGCTCTTGTGCCGTGGGGGATGATTAGGGGCAGGGGGGGGGTATTGATGGAAATACGTTCACACAACCAAACCCCTCCCCCTTCTGAGTATGATGCAGATGATCATTTAGAACTTTTTTTATTTTACTTACAGTAGGACAGCGCGTCAATTTACTAGCTCCAAACAAAAATCCACCTGAGCGAGCTTTGGTGAACGTGGTTTTAACAACTTTGCCCAGCACGGTTATGGAGACCCTTTGGGGCCAGCGCCTTCAACGGTCGTCTAACTCAATCCAGACCGGTGTCAGACCAACAGCGCACGAAGTGGACA
Organism: Colletotrichum orchidophilum; assembly: GCF_001831195.1. NCBI lineage: Eukaryota > Fungi > Ascomycota > Sordariomycetes > Glomerellales > Glomerellaceae > Colletotrichum > Colletotrichum orchidophilum. The sequence continues at coordinate 233,038 of NW_019173021.1, forward strand.
ATGTGGACTACGCCAACTCATCATTAATCAACACCCGGCTCGCAAACGTCCCAGCGATACCAGCGACAACGCCAGCTTCAGCTCCAGCTGCAGCCGCAGCTCCCGTCCACCTGCGCAGCGCCCCGCACACCGTCTCCGGCACGTACGGAGACAGCCCAACCAACGACCCGGACCCCTTCCCCGGAGAAGCCCGCGTCACCAAAGGCCTTCTAGACTGCCCCACCCTTCATCGAGAATGGTTTTCGCCTGTTCGGATAAAAAGGGTCCAGCCAGGAACCCAGACATCCGATTTTTGCGTCTTATCCGGCCCGCCAAAGTTATCTTCCAAGGCCGTCCGGACACGTTGTGCTAGCTTTGGGTCGGACGGGTCGTTGGCCTCAAAAAGAAAGAGAAAAGTGAGGCGAAGGAGGAGGGGAGGGGACCGGCGGCCGGCCCTTGCGTATAAGTCAGTGTTGGCGCCTGGTTAGGCCAAGTTGAGTATGTCGTTCTGTGCAGTTAGGCCACCACATCATCTCGTCGACCCTGCGGCGTACTCTTGACAATGAAAGGCGTATTCTGATGGGCTTATGAGTGGTGGCAAGGACTTGAAGCTAAGCCGCATAGTCCATCTGTTTGCGTCCTGTCTAAAGCATTTCGTGAACTAGACTGACCGCCGGTTGAGAAAGTCGAGTCTACTTGCGGCACGTGGAAGAACGGACTGCGCTTAGATAGCAAACTAGTTCCGTCACGCATAGCCAAGTGCCGCTTGACGATGCATTGGTGCTCAGTTTGACTATTCGGTGCCGTTGCCCGCCTTGCCAATGCAGCTCCAGGTACGGGGTTAGTCAGGAGTGCCCACAATGTGCGAATTGCCGACGTCTTTCTGCCATACGTATTATCACGCTCAGCCGCACAGTTGCCTGCTGGGGGCTCAGATCACGAAGGCTATGGCCTCGATTCAGATGGCATTGCGGCGCTTTCTTGGCGGCGTAGTAAACCACGTGGAAAAACAAACAATTTCAGATCTCGACGCCCTGCCCGGTAGGAGTCCAGCAGGAATTGAGCTGTCTACTGCATCCTTTTAGCCCAGTGGAGAGCATCATCTCGTATCAAACGTGCGCACGCAGCGCACCAAGGCCCGCGATCATCGGCCGATCTGGATGAAACGTTGCGAGATCGAGATGCGAGAATGAGCATCTCAGAGTTTTCCTTCATTCACCGAATAGGCAGTTCTCAGAGGCTAGGAAAGGGCACTCGTGGGTCAATAAAGCGGAACAGCCTGAAAGGAAGAGCAAATGCCCGTTGGACGAATGCGCCCGACACAGGTCGGCGATAACCCAACGATGCTGTTTGGAGGCTTGGGGTTGTCACAACCGGGGCATCCCCGTCTTGGGCTTCGCCGGAACGGACTTTGTTAGCGGGTCCCCGGGATCGCCCCTGCCCAACTGTCAACGTTGTCTGATGGGGAACACAGCAGATGAGAGAAAGTCTCCCCGAAAGAATTGCTCTGCGAGGGAGAATGTTATCGTCAGTCAGCGAAGGAACGCAATGATTAAGGTAGGCATGCAAAGACGGAGAGCAGTGCGCCGTCAACCACAGGCCCGCTGAGCACATGTCTTGGAGCAGGGCTGTTTGGCGAAGGATTTGAAATGGGATGCTCCTTGTCTGAAGCGGGAGAGAGCCGGGGGGAAGTATCGCCGCCGCCTCTTTCGGCCGTCTGCGTGGTTGTGAAGACAGCCATCCCTTGTATTGACCGTCGTCCGTCACCTCTCACAGGTAAGGCAGCTTGGGAGACGTTGCACTTGTTGCCTTTTTTCCATGCGATTGCGGCTTGCCCATGCCGCAAATGAGGGAAATACTGCAACAGTCGTTAGGTGCCGCCAAAGCATGGCGGTGAGGACGCAACGGAGACATTTCGAGTTGCATCGCATCTTTGGGGCTCAAAGATCAGCCCCGTTGACCCCACGCGGCAGTTGCGGGCTGTAGACGCAGAAAGGCCCAAGGAGGCTCGAGTCAGGACTGGTAGACGCAAGTCATTGCTTGTTTGGTCGTATGCTTTGCGCTGTGGCTTGGTCTTTATATGTATGCGGATAATATGCGGACACTATGGGTATGCGCCTTGCAGAAAGGCAAGATGCTGCAGGTGCAACACGAAGGGGAGGGGAGGACTTGGCCTCGAGATTCGGTGGCGGCATCTGGCCGGCCATGGTGTTTACAAGAGAACTAGTCTATCCGTAGAGGGCGACTTGATCCGCAAGTGAACGAGGTGGTGCGGGGTGGTCTGCTGTCGGCCGCTGCATTCCGTGGGCATCGCCCAGTCAATATTGCTGGTTATATCCGTATCCACACTTCCAAACATCTAGTGTCGTATGGCGTCGAACTCAGGCCCGGGGATGGCGGCGCGGAGAGGGTTCCAGAGTTTTCGACAAGTCCCACAGTTGGGCTTGATGCTTGGCGGTTGCATCGTCGACGACAGTCAGCCATCAGGGCGTGGGCGAGAGGCACGACAGGCGGGCAGGCGCAGGAAAACTGAGGCCAAAGATGCAGGAGGTGTTGGTTGGGTCGAAACTGGGCATGGAGTTGGATGTGCCGATGGCAGTGGACCGGACAGTACCACAGAGTCCACAGTAGACTCTATGTAGAGTCGCGCAGCTGGCAACCTGATGGATAGGACAGAGCCCGATGGGCCAGGGGCTTTGGAAGGTGGCCTAGAGACATCCACTTGGACATGGACATGGCTGGAGTCAAAGTCGGATTACCGGCTCGATGGAGCACACGACAGGCGACGTTGGATGACAATGGACGCCCCAATGTCCGCGAGAGGAAAGGATCGTGGTAGTTAAGGTTTGAGGAGTGGAGGATGAGCGCCACAAGCAACAGAAACTGCGTCGAGGCGGCCAATAACGACAGGCCGATACTGTTCTCGATTCTCCGATGCTCATGAGTGCATGTTTGGAGGGGCGTATTCCTCTCTTCGCTGCCGGATGAACCTGTGAGGGCGCAACAGCAAAGTCTCTGGCTGTTTGCTGTTTGGAGACTTGGAGCTTGAACGAACGGTCTATCTTACGTGCTTACGCAGCGGCACGTCGTTGACTTGCTCCTGCCCACAAGCTGTCCTACATTAGGTACGTATCCACCTACCTTACCTTACCTTACCTCAGGTAGCAGATGGGAATGTAACTTAAAGGAAGGTACCCCAAAAAAGAATGGCAAGAGTGAACCCAAGAGACCAAAGGTAGCAACTGCCTTCCTTACACACCTGCCTAGCCCGGGCATCATCAAGCATGACGGCAGCTTGGTCTAGAGCTCTGGTCTGCTGGTGCTGCAAATGAAGCAATTTCGCCTTGCGCCATCCAACCCGGTCGACGATTACCAATGCAAACGGAAAAAGAGAAGAACACAACGACGGGCATTGAATGTGCTGGGTCTATTACCTAAGTGCCCATGTTTATGCACCAAACAATATCCCCCATTGGCCCCAGTGCAGGCCATTCCTAGCTCGAGGCAACAATTCACCAACCGTCCCGAACGGTCGACCCTGACGTCCCTCGTTGATTCCCCTTGTGAATTCCCCTCCTCCCAAACTCCCGTCGTCACCACACGCCAAAACAATCCTCGAGGGCACATTACCGCTGACGCTGACGTCGGCCAAATTCCACATTGCCCTCTAGTCTACATTGTACACGCTGCAACCGGCCGTGTCTATTAGTAGTCAGGAACCCGAGCAGTCCCCCTGCCCTAGCATCCAGTCGGGCACCGTCAAATTTCAGAGCAAGGGACCACACGTGTCGCAGAGGGAATAACTGCGACGTCGACATTCGGGACGACGGAAGATGGCAATTAACAAATGGAATATCAAGTTTGGGCGCCCCTGGCACGGTCTGGTGCATATTCCCTCGTCTCGCTCTTGATTCCTGCAGTTGCATCTCCAGCCAGCTATTGGACGCGTATGCGTGCAACATCTACGCAAAATCAGGACTCCGTGTCCCGTTTGAATCCATTCAACAACAGGATTTCGACAGCTCCGGCGAAATTGTTAGTAGTCGCCGACAGCCTCGGTCAGAGTGCAGTCTTACAATGGCTCGCCTGTGGCGATGGGACGTCATCTGCCCAATCCTGTCAATCTTTACCATACAGCAGTAGCAAAGTTCTCACAGGCCATTCCAGCAAGCATTGGAGAGAAGAAGCCCTCCATATCTTGGACGAAAGATCGAAAATCCAGGATTGGAAGGTTCGCCGGGCCAGAGAAGCGCCAGCAACCGACCAGGCCGGTATGCCTGCGGTCCTGACCCTGGCCTCACCTTGGCTTCTTAGTCCTGCTCCACGTCCAGCCAGCAGGACGTCATCGCCTTGATCGACACGGACGACAACCGGTTTCCCAAAACGGCAAGAGAGCGACCGTTTTGCCCACCAACAGCACCTTGCCAACAGCCATCAACCCGTCAACTGCGTGCTTGCTCGCACCAATGGCAGGGTTCTTTGCCTCGCCTTTGAGGTACGGAGGACGGGAAGGGGTCTGCTACCTGAAGTTTCACTCTCCTGAACCAATGCCAGCAGGTCGGACCCTTGAGTCGGAAAAATTACATCAATCTTGGTTCAGTTCATTCCGCGGCACCTGCGCTCGTCTCCCCCTTGTCTCGGGACGCTTTTGCATTTTGGGTCGAGGCTGTCATCCATGCCGTTGCCCTCAAGTACTCAATGTACTCAAGTACTCTGCATAATATCATCATCATTGTCTTTGGCGGCACATTCCACTTCACACCTTGAGACGTCAGCGGTCAGCAAGCAGGTCCGTTGCCATCAAATCAAAATTCATATGTGACGGCAGCGGACATGTTTCGGTGCTGCTCCTGTGATCCTGCCAGCTGGGAAACAGCAATTCCGCCGGACACTTTCAAGTTGCAGACGAATGCTCCGGGGAGAATTTGGCTTCCTGCTACCTATTGTGCCTGATTTAGGGCCACACACACGCCCGCCAGAGTCGAGCAGATGCCGAGACAGGAACTGCATGTGTCAACTCCAGAACCCCCGTCTCAAGCGACGTCCGCCTGGTTTTCATCTGAACTTGGGAGAACTATCTACACGGCAGAGACGAAACGACCTTAGCCAAGCAAACCGCTCCTGCATGTACCCTCTGACCGGCCCTAACGCCTCGATTCCTCGACCTCGGGTCTGAGCGACTTCAACTAGCCTCTGTGCCTCTGTGGCTGATTGCCAACACCGCTGTCGACGCTCCAAACCTTTACTGCAGTGGGCTAAAGAGTCTAAAAAAAAAAAAAAAAAAGGACCAACCCACCCGGCAGTCTGCCGTCGTCTCGTTAGCTGCTCAGTACTCCGTCACTGACGGCGGCGCTACCTCACGGCATTGGCATTGACGTTGACGCACGTCCGCCCATTCCCTGCCAGTTTTTCTTGTCAGCTTGGGGCAAGGTATAGCTACTTCACGTGTAGAAGTCAGTACCCGAGAAGGGGACGGCCTTTGGCATTGCGCTACATGCAGCCTTGTCACGACGAGAAGCGACCAGCCGTCGTCAAGTCCGGATAACCGCAGCCCCCTCGCCATCTTCCGAAGACCCCTACTGGAGGAACATTGTATGGTCGAGCAGGTACGGATACGACGTTCGGCCAAGTGACATCCTTGGCCTCATCACCCAAGTCCTTGGTTTTCGCAGAATTCGCCAACGCCCGTGCCGATACCACCGACACTACACTTTCAGTACCTTAGGTACGGTGTGTTCCCCGCTACACCGAAGACAAGCTCTCGGGCAACCAGCCGTAGTGTCCCATCGGTCTCCTCTTCCTGGTCTCCTCTCCCTGACATCTCTGCAAAAGGCAAGGAGATACGGATACTTCTTCGTACGGATATACCTGAGTACGGTACGGACTACACAGGCTGGAGAGGGCCCCGGTGCATCCATCCGCATCCATCATCAAAGCAAACCCCCCGCGATCCTTGCTGGTGAGTCGACAGGGATCAGTCGACTCGTCCCCTCCGTCATTGCGCCCGGGATACCCCCCTCCCAAAATACTCGACGTCGCAGTGTCTTCAATCGTTGCCCAATTTTCGCCCCCCCTTCTCTTCTGGCTCTCTATCTTTTGTTTCTCGGATGCCTCAGCCTCAGTGACGTTATCTCTGTACTACATACAGTACCTGGTAGATGGTTCTCTTCCTCCTACACATGCATTCCACTTCTTCACCTCATCTATCCTCTACGCACAAACAAGCTATGCGCATGGTCTCTACTCGGCACAACCATCCATAGTGTATGGAACCATATGGAGACGTTGCATGGATTCATTCATCCTATTTTTGAGACCACGCCCGCCCGTTCAACATTTGCCCGAGTCTCCTCACAAAGCTGACTCGCCCCTCTTTTCCCACGGCACTGCAGATGCATGCACTTGGATTTCCACTCCAGTCCACCACAGTCCACAACACACAGACAGGGCCGTTTCGACAGCGATCCGACGACAGAGTCCACCCAACTCCAGCCCGACCTGCTAGCCCGACCTTAGAACCCTACCTACCTAGCCCAACCCATTCGAAGGGGGTATTCCACTCCAAACACGACCAAGGGAACGAGAAGAGAGAGAGCAAGCTGAAGTGATCTAAGAGGAGACACCGGGACCCCGCCATCTTTCATCAACCAAAAAAGAACCCACCTCACATTCCATTGCAGCGGGTGTCCATCACAACGAGTGCCCCTCTTCCTCTTTCCCTCTTTCACCTTCCGTGCAAGGGAAAAAAGCGAAGAAAATAGGGCACCGTCCACTTGGTAGATCCGTCGCCCAAAATCAGACAACAAAAGTGAGACACTTCGACGCCCAAACAAGCGACAGCCCAAAAAGGGCGCCAAAGCACCCCCAAGTCAAAGCGACAGAGAGGGGAAGGGGGAAAAAAAAAATTAGGAAACGGAGAGAAGACACCAAATTTTCTTAGGGTGGAATTCCTCACGTGGTTGCGACCTGCGTCTTACCGCTACGGCCGTCCCGCTTCATATCCATCTGTTCAAGGTGGCCAGCGCCCAACCCAATTCTCGACTGCCCCTCCTCACCCTCCTCCCTCGACGTGCACCCTCAAGTCTCTCAACTTTCTCCCTCATCCACCTCATTACGGCGGGAGAAGGCACCTGAGCGACGAGAAGAGATAGCCACAGACAGGACGATTCGTCGACGACTCGACCACTGGACGTCGCCATGGATCACCGCTACTCATCCTCGCGGTACACCACCGCTCGGCCGCGCTCGCCCACCTTCAATCCTGCGCGGGCTTCGCTTCCTACCAGCATCGGCTATAGCTCCATGTACGGGGGTGATATTCATGTCATGCCCACGTCTTCGACGAGATACGCCTCTGGTAGTTCTCGACCCCACCATTCCGGCGCGCCGACGACCACCACGACGACTTATGCAGTCACCAAAGACCCTCTCGCTCGCGGTGCGGGCTTAAGAGAAGCGAGCCGCAATCGCTCTCATCGCTCCTCGACCCTCGACTCTACCTCTGCCCGCCCAGTCATTGTTACCACAACGACCCGACCGCCGCAGGCCACTTCATCGTCGCACCACTCGTCAAGCAACAGACACAGCAGCCCGACTCGCGATGACTATCGCTCCAGCGATTCGACTTTTTACACGCAGCCTGCGTCATCCATACGTTCCCGAAGCCACCACCGCGGTGGCTCTTACAGCGCAGTAATGGACAATGAAGAATTCACCCGAATGCGCGAGCGAACCCTTGATCCTACACCGTCTAGGCATGATTCGTACCGCGCATCGAGGAATTCGGCCATTTATGCCAATATTTCCCGCCATGGAAATGCTCCAGTCGACATTGGTGGTAGCGATGGCTACGAATACACTACACCAAGCGACTTGGCGCGCTACGACTTGGATCACACTCGACCTCCTTCAAGGTCACGCAGGCGAGAGAGCATCGATCGTGGCTATTACCGACCCAGTGTTAATGTCACGACGACTGAGAGCACTAGTCGTCCCTACGATGTCGGCCGACAGCGAGCCGGCCCACCGCCAACCACATGGGGTTTGGACAAAATCAACCGCTCCTCCACGAACGTATACGACCCAGCTCAATCCTCGATTCCTCCGGCAGCCCCTGTGGCGCCTGTTCACTTACCTGTGCCTCCCAGCCCGACAAACCGACGCTCTACTGGTGGCATCCCTTCATCTATGGATGTAGCCGCAGCAACTTCTGTGGCCGCAGCGACTGTCGCAGGAGCCACTGCTTCTCGGCGACCTGTATCAGTGTACAATGAAGGCCCTCCTCGATCAAGCCATCACGAGGACTTTTACCGGAGTCGCGATGACGATCGGGCCCAGCGACAAGCTCGGGAGCCCGATCGCAAGTACGATCCGATTTATGGCAGTGGTGATTATTACGATAATGGCGTGACGACCCGTGGTTTCGGCATTCGTACAGACTCAGCCCCTGTTGGCGGCGACTTTGATGCACGAAGGGAGGTACGGCCCGAGTCTCGGAACGGATACCGTCCAGACTCCCGGACTGGATACAGGCCAGAGTCGCGCGGCGGCCACCGACCAGAGTCTCGAAGTGGACATCGAACATCCCCTCCAGACGTTAAGAGAGGTTCCGACGATGAATCCAAGCGCCGAGAGGACAAGGATCGCTCAAAGCGGGATTCAGCTCGACTCGAAAGTGACAAGGATCGGCATCTGCGGCGCACTAGCACGGCTAATGAGGATGAAGCCGAGCGGAAGCGACTGCGTGATAAGTTGAGTGCAGGACTTGGTCTTGCAGCAACCGCGATTGGTCTCGGCTCGGCCGTAAAGGAGAAGGAGAAGGAGAAGGACAAGGATGAGCGTCCGGAGAAGCCGGAGCGAGAGTCTCGGCGCCGAAGCGATGAAGAGGACCCTGGAGCTCGTGCTGCCGAGAGATACAAACCTCGGGACGAGTCTCGGGACCCTCGAGACCGTGCACCTGTCATCGTCGAGACTCGTAGAGCTGCCGCCGAGCAAGAGACGGACGTTCGCGACCGGGAGAAGGAGCGTGATAAAGAGCGTGATCGAGAGCGTGACCGGGAGCGCGACCGAGAACGCGACCGCGACCGCAACCGCCGGGACGCCGAAGCCAAGCTCACTGGTGATTCTACAACCGCACAACGAGATGTTTCTCCAGACGACGAAGAGCAGAAGGCGAGACGTCCGAAGCGGCAGATTGGCTTCAATCCCACCAACACCAATGATATTCGGGAATTGAAGGAGCAGCTGGCAGCCATGAAGGATGACAAGCCAGAGAGGGCATCCGTTCCTGTTGACAGATCAGACCGTGTCGACCGGTCGGAACGCTCAGAACGTCCAGAGCGGTCTGAGAGATACGAAAGATCCGAGCGATTGGACAGGCCCGAACGCTCTGAGAAAGACGACAGGTCAGATAAGCAAACTTACGCCGATCTTCCGCTTCGTGAGATACACCGAGACCCCAAGGAACGCACGCCTTCACCCAAGAAGGAATCACCTCCGCCAAAGAAAGAATCGCCCGTCTCACTTCCTTCGACCGACTCAGCTGTCACGTCAACCAGAGATGAATACCGCGATCGCGACCGCGACCGCGACGTTCCGCCACTTCGCGACGAGAAACAGGTCCGTGTTGTGTCTCCACCTCGCGACAAATCGGACGCAAAGCCTCTCAAGGGTATCTTGAAGGCACCCAAGAAGTACCCTGAGGAGGACAACCCAATCCGCGAGGGTGTGGCCCCTCACAAGGACGACAAGAAACTCAGAGAAGTTCCTCCTGGTGCCCGTTGGACCAAAATTAGCCGCAAGATTGTGAACCCTGAGGCCTTGACCGTCGGCAAGGAGCGGTTCGAAGTCCGAGACGACTTCGTCATTGTCCTTCGCGTTCTTAGCAAGGAGGAGATCCAGGCCTATGCCGCCGCAACACAGGTCTTGCGAGGTACGTCGGGGAAGTAGAAGCACTTGCTATAATAGAGACTGACGCATGGAACAGAACGGAGGCGCGAAGAGACTGGCAAAGACCGGGACCGCGGCGACCGCAATCGGGACCAGGATCGTGGACGCGATCGCGATGGCGAAGACGACGACAAAAGGAAACATCGCCACCACAGGAGAGAGGACGGCGATGACGACCGGTATGACGAGGAGCGCGATAGGGAGCGCCACCGCAGACACCGTCGAGATGAAGACGAATACGACGATGACTCGAGGCGACGAGATGACCATCACCACCGCCACCGAGAGCGAGACCGCGAGACCCTGGCCATTGAGGGTTGAAGGGTATGGGGAAGGAAGATGTAAGAGGAATCATGTACCAGGAGACGATAGTTGTATGCGCGGAGCTTTGGTTATTAACGGCAGCATTGGGCGAGGAGCCCTTGAAAGCGACAAGCGTATCTTGTTCATTGAATTTACACAAATGATTTTACGGACGTGGGAAAGCGAGAGATATTTATGACTTTTTACATGTGGAGAGAAGTGAACGACTGGTTGAGCGGCTATCAAGTCAATGCAGAAAAATAAAAAGAAGTCATTGGATTTGCATATGAAAAAGATTCATCCACTTTTGGCGTCCTTAGCCCGTAGGCGACTTGACGCCTCCACGAAGGAGAATGGGGACTCCAAGAACCGAGACGAGACGTTTGGAGGGCAGAGGGCCCAGAATTAAATGGTCTCGTGAGGTTCTTGGCACGAACTGGTCTTTGGTTCGCGCGAACACCATGACGTTCGAAGGCTAGCTTGTTTGTGGATGAGGGGTTTTTTTTTTTTTTTGTCGGTCTCGGCTGGAGAGTTGAGTGTGTGTGTGGTTCGCTTTTTTGGTGTGGAGTGAGGGGCGTTGGGGTGGGATGTTGGATGGGTCGCGCGATATGCGATTGAGTTGAAAGGACTTTAAGGGTGATTTGTCGCATGTTATGCTCGATTAGGGAGTTGAGAGTTTAGCCCTCCGGCTTTGGGTCCTTTTTTTTCTTTCTTAACGCCCTTGCGCAGTGCGATTTCTCTGGAAGCGGGATATATCTGTTGAAGGGGGCGTTGGTTGAGAGATCTGAAGGAGGTTGAAGGCTATCGAATCGGAACGAGGATGGGGACTGGCCCGGTATGTGTGCGTCCTCGTGCTCGGAAAGCCCCGCTGGCCGGGTGGGATCGTACCCGGGTGCGGACCCGGATCTCCGAGTGTCCCCTACTGGATTCTTCTTGACCTGCAATGGGGACGGACCTCAGGTACTCCCCTCCGTAGGGTTGCATGTTTTGTGTCTCGACCTAACTCGAAGAAGAAGAAGGGGCTCTGAGCAAGGCGTCTTTGGGAGCACGCTTGTTCTGGTTAAAGGGAATTACAAGGCCAAGGCTTTCCCGTTGGTGAAGCACGAGGTGTTGTCGGATTGGACTGGGTGTCTAGTGACGTCTAGCTACGCCCACGCAAGAAACTGAGTCTGAATGCCGCAACAATGACGACTCTTGCGTTGGGATGATGGCTTGGCGGTTGTCATGCTCCCATCTCTTCCAAGTATTCTGTGATGATGTTCTTCTAATCGGAGCTTTCACATGGCGATTCTTTTCGTCTGTTCCGTGCCATCTTGTCCAAAGTTGCCATTAAGTGAAGCGCTTCTTTAGGAAGTTGGGGAGCGAGGTAAGAAGGACTTCAACTTTTGATTCAGCTCGTCAGTAAAAAATTTGCAGAGAGCCTTTTGGAGCCCCAAACTCGAGGACTCTTTCGTCAAAGTCAGCGATCAACATGCTGGCGCCCTTGATGAAGACATCTTGTCAGACAGAAACGTCCCGCCGGTTTGCCATCTACCAATGGGCAACAAAAGCTAGCGACTTGATGCGATGTCGCCACGTCCGCTTTTTGAAAATGAGACTCGCGAGCGTTCACCTCGCAGAGTCCTAGAGTCATTCAACCTCCTAGATAGTATCGGGTAGAGATTGAAGCATTCATTTCCAACCGGGCTTGAGAGCAATAATACGAAAGCTAGTAATGTGACTCGAGTAGCTTATGAATCGCCGCTTAAAACGCCCCGTTGCGCTCAATCTGGTCGGAATGAAGGTTGAATGACTTCTGAAAGTCACACTTATCGTCAGTCGAGTGCCTGGCATGGACTGGTTGGCATCAATGATGTGAGTTACGTACGGCAGTCAGCTAGGAGCTATGGGAAGGCGCTTTACATACATGTAGGGTGCGTTAATCACCTGGGGCTCACCGTATACTTGTTGATCGTCACGTAGACTGATTCAAGGATAAAACTATTGAAAATGGGATTTATTTTGGTATTGTTGATCTAGCTTCTCCCCCTAATGGTATCCTAACTTCCATGCGTCTTTCTTAGTGAACGTATGTAGGGTGCTTGTGCAAAATTGTAGACGGTGCTCATTAGGTAGTCAGAGTAGACGACTGGCCGTGGACTCATCCATCCCAATGGACGATATCAACAAGTGGCGGGACTCAGAATCGATCGCACTAGGACCACGGGGCCGAGTTGCTCTGTTTCGAAGGGAATTTGGATTTCGTCCATTACACGGCTTCGCCTCATGGGTATTCTCTCCCGAATACACAAAAGATGACCACCTTTGACTAGAGTTCCTGCGCAAATTTCGCAGTCTTACCCTCAAGGCGCACCGTTTCGCCCGCGATGAGGTCCGCAAGGAGGGATATCTGTTTTCGGCTGTGGCGCAACGGCTGATCGCCCACCCCGAGGACGCGGACAACGTGGAGACCATGAGCACCATCGCCAAGCGTTGGAGCATGACCATGCAGATGATGAGGGAGATCCTGGTGGGCGAAGCGCCCGAGCTTTCCCCCGACGATGCGACTCCCTTTGACTACTACACTGCCGTCGACCCTCGCCTGGTCTATCCGGAGGAGAGGGAGGAGGTCTTCAAGGTGATGGGAATTGAGGAGAATAAGACTCACTTTTAAATCAGACCGTCGCCATGTTAAATGCCTGTGCAAGGCACATATCTACATAGATAAGGACACAGGTCATCAGTAGATACACCTGAATGCACAAGCTCTCCCCTACACACAAACGTGACCGTACCAGATTCAATGCCGTCTTGTTCCGATACATTGGAGCGCTGGCGGCGTTCATAAGTACAGAGAAAGAGCGGGACGAGTGTATGGGACTCTTGTCTCCGGCGCTCTTTTCAGGACAACTTCCAGATGAGTTATACCGCTACACTTATATGACCCTCTGCTTCGCCCCCCCCCACCCCCCCCCGCCCCCACTCCTTCCGGCAGCATCATCAGTCGTCAGCACCAAGCGCAGATCCAGTCTCACGACCAGTACCGCTTCTCAAGGGGCTTGTCATAAAACAAGGCTTCAGAGCAGCCATCAATTGGCACATTACACAGTAACATAAACTGCGTCATCGTAACTGCAGCCTCTTAGCCGACCTCGCTCAGCCTCATCTCGTGTCTCCTTATCTAACTTTGTGTCCCTTGGGACTTGTATGTCATCCGCCTAGTACCATTGTGGGCAGAATTGTAGCACCAATCCATCACATCACGCGGGTTTGCTTTCTAATTCAAGACACTCCTGCCTCGTTATTGTTGCAGGTCTGTCTGTGGACTCAGCAGCCTTGAAATCATATCCTTGTGGTCTTTGATTTATGAGCCCTGCCCCAGGGGACTCCGTTTCCCGACAATTCACGGGTAAAGTTTGAAAGCCCCTCAAACGAATTGTTGAGGACGTTTTGGTGCTCATAGTACGTACTGGCCTTTCTGGCAGAGTCTGAAGCCACTACTGTCTAAGAAGGGGCGATCTATGCATAAGGTAACTTCAGTGCGGAGTGATAAGTGGACTTCCAGGGGCAGAGACCATGTCCAAAGGCATACTTGAATCGAGCATATACAAAGTTCTGAGCTTCAAGTTCAAAATCGCTAGTGTATCACATATTAAGCCACCGAGGGCCGTTGAGGTTGGCGATTTCACAGTTGAAGCCAGCCACCGAACTCAAATCGTCATGGCAACAACAGTACCAAATGGTGTCGATCGTTTTGAGGACCTCTCATTCTCATCTTGACACCGAAAAACTATCTCGCTTTTTGAGAAGGAAAGCATATATATCTCGTTGACCACTGTAAAGGCGACGGGCTTTTGACGACCTTTCTCCCCATAAACGTGTCTCTCTCAAATTGCCCTACCCTGCCTTATGATGAAATATCCATACATGTCCCCCATACGCCAAAACTTCTCCTCTACGTAGGTAGCGAGTGACATCTTCAGGGCCTTGACAGCCCTTCTGTGTTACGTACGGTTCCACTCCTCAGCAAAGGCTGAATCTAGGGCTGCCACCTTGTGAACTCTTCAACGGCCCATCTTATTCCAAAGCCTGTTTCTACTCGTCCAGACCCCATTCGGGTATATAAGCCCATCTTTTGATAGACTCTCCCTCTTTGCCCGCTTCTCCAGTCATCTTCTCTCACTCGCACATCTCCTATCTGTCTTGGAGCCCATAACCCTCTACGAAGAACCTCAAGATGAAAGACCTCGCCTTGTTGGCCAGCATTTTGCTGGTCTCCGCCAGCCCCTTCCTGGTCAACGCCGATATCAATCTTCCTCTGACGACGACCGAGGCCTCGGCTTCCCACCACTCAGCCACGGCTTCTGCTCCCACCGACCTCTTCGAGAAAAACGACCCGATCCTCAGCAGGCTGGGGATCAAGACTCGCCCTCTCGCCACAGCGGAGTTGCCCCGACCGAAGGCCTCCTCTGAGGCGTCTAAGCGGAGCGTGGAGATGGCCGTGGACGCCGACTTCTGTACAGAGGAAACGTGCCCGAAGAAGCTGAAGAACAGCCTGACGGCACTGCCGCTCACCAAGACCATCGAGCCCAGGCAGGAGGCGACGCCCACGACAACGACGACTACTGTTCAGCCGCGCCGCAGTCGATGCTTCCCCAAAGACGATACGACCACTTCCAGCACCTCCTCCAGCATATTATCGACTACGTCCTCCACCACTCCGCCAACCACTTCGTCCACCACTCCGTCCACTACTTCATCCACCGCTTCTTCCACTACTTCGTCCACCACATCTTCCACCACTTCGTCTCCTACGTTGTCCACCACTTCGTCCATCACTCCGTCCACCACAACTTCCATCACTCCGCCCACTACTTCGTCTACTACTTCGTCCACTACTTCGTCCAGCACCGGCGTCGTCACATTCACGGTCACCATCACGCCGACTGTCTCATCCAATACCACCACCTCAGCCGCCACAACTACTTCTAGCTCGACCTCTAGCTCCAGCTCAGATTCAACCACCCCTCCTAGCACTACCACCACTACCACCGCTACCACCACCTCCACCACTTTCACTACCCCCTCTTCCTCTTCCTCTTCCTCCTCCTCCTCCTCCTCCTCCTCCTCCTCCTCCTCCTCTTCTTCTTCTTCTTCTTCATCTTCTTCTTCTTCTTCATCTTCTTCATCGTCCTCCTCCTCGTCTGCAATCGACGGCATCGTCACGGTCACCGTGACTGCGGACCCGGGCTACACCCCAACATACGTCATGGACCCATTCCCAACGACCTTCCTCAAGGTCCGAGGCGTCAACGCGGTCCCCCCAAGATAACTGAGGACAACGCATCCGCGGGCCAAGAAGCACCAAAGACCGCCGTCGTCCCTAGAGCGAGGTTGCTCTTCTTTTAGGACTGGAGGCACAGGAGAAACGCGCGGATTAGACGACGAAATTTCTTTCATGATTTCTAAATTTCATGAGAATAAGATTATTTAGAGGGTATGGAGTGATTAAGTTTCCCTTTCCCTTTCAATCTTGCGTGGGAGGCTTGGAACGCGTTATGAGATGGTGGTTAATTCAAATATCTTTATTACTGCACTCGGATATTGCTCAAGCTTTGTGGACGTTGTTTATGACCAGATATTAAACTATTTTTTTGATTATCAGTGTCTCTTCTTTTACAGGTACAGCCCATACCCCTCATGCCCACAACTTCTGAATCAGATACTCAATCTGCTCAGTGCGGTACGTATCCGGCTGGACGTGAACCAACGACGTGACATTGACATCGAAGCCCATAATCTCGGGGTTCTCGACATCGTACCTCGGCCACGTCACGTTGGTCGCGCCGCCATGCGCATTCGGGTCCCCCTTGGTGATGAAGCCCACCCACATCCGCGACATGATATTCGCCAGCGCCTTGAACGTCTCGGGCTTGCCCTCAAAGGGATTCACCGCCACCGCCGTCTCGTAGCCCAAACCACCCGTGTTGTCAAACACAAACGCCACCTCTTGGAAATGGTTCACCCCCTCGGCGGGCGTCAAGCCGTTGACGAGCACGTTAAAGTTGTACGCGTACACGCTCTGGTTCGCCTTAACGCCAGCCCAGCTGCGCGCAAAGAACCGCCGCGGGCCGTGCTGCGCCCGGTCGCCCGCGAAGACGTTGACGCGCTTCCACATGGAACCGAAGTTCGCCTGCGCGCCCGTCGGCCGGCCCTCGAGCGTCGCCGGCGTGCCGAGGCGCGGGATATCCGGGTACAGCGCCGAGAGCACCTCGATCGTGACGTTGCCGGCGCCGCCGGTGCGGAGGTACGAGTTCCACTGTGCTGTCGTGTTGATGCCCTTTACGCCAAACTGGGTGCCCTCGTCCGAGTTTGCGCCGATGAGGAGTGGCACGTGGGTGAACTTGCCCTCGTTGACTTGCTCGTGGCGGGCTGCCTCGAGGAAGTCGCCGTCGACGACGCCGGTGAAGGTCGGGTTCGAGGTTGTGCTGTTGAGGATGTCGCTCAGGGTCCACGTCGGCACGCTGCGGAGGCAGTCCAGGGTGTCGGCGGCCGCGGAGCAGTTTGTCTTGTTCACAATGGTGTCGTAGTAGTCCTGCCAGGCGGTCGCGGCAGAGGGCGCTTCGACCTCGCCAAAGTCGGTGCCCAGACCCGTGCCGCTCTCGAGGATCGCGGCGCGGTAGAGGCCGTCGTCTCGGCCCCCGTAGGCCAGCATTTGGGAAGCCACGCTCCGTGCGCCGGCGCTCTCGCTCCAGAGGGTGACGTGCGCCGGGTTGCCGCCGAAGGCGGCAATGTTCTCCTTGACCCAGTGTAGGGCGAGGCGCTGGTCGCGGAACCCGAGGTTACCCGCGCCCTCGGCTTTGACTTCTTCGCTCCACAGAAACCCCCAGGCATGGAGGCGGTAGTTGATGCTGGCCGCGACGAAGGGGGTGCCCATCCTTACGCCCTGCTCGACGACGAAGGAGAGGTTGTACCTCGGGTCCGCGCTGCCGCCGTTGGTGAAACCGCCTCCGTGGATCCATACGGCGACGGGGAGCTTCGCGTCGGCGGCGACGCCGTGGGGGCGGACGACGTTGATGGTGAGGCAGTCCTCCGAGACGTGGTTGCCCAGGACCCAGGTGTCGCTGCCGTAGCCGAAGCAAAGCGGGGAGTACTCCGTAGCGTTGCGGGTGCCCTCCCAGGATGAGTTCAGGGGTTGAGGGACGCGCAAACGGAGGTTATCGACGGGGGGTTGGGCGTATGGTATGCCGAGGAAGAAGTCCTGTTCGTAGCGGCCATTGTAGACGCCATAGTAAGATCCGTTCTTAAGGTCCACGGTAGGGACGGTGCCGGTGCTGTTACCCGGGCTGGCCTGTCTCGGGACCAGGGCGGAGACCGTGGCACAGGCCGTGGAGAGGGTCACGAGCAGGTTAAGTCGCGTCATCGTGTCCGGGGTAAGCTGTGGTATCTGACGATGGCTTGACGAGCATATGCTGCGGCTGATGTCTCGTCAGGTTCACCGAGGACAGGGCAGCTCTTGACCATTTTGTACTTGACCAGCTCCGTGGGACCGGGGGAAGGTCGGACATTGACCCCCAGGTCGTACGCCATGCTGCGAGATGAAGCCCACCATGGCTCGACCTCTCGAGCCTTGACGATCCATGTGTCATGCCACGAGACCAGATCGGCCGGGGATGGCTTCCAAGCTAGCGGAATGGCCTACGTCACTTTGTTGAGGAGGGAAAGGAAGTCCGAAGCGGCCGTATGGGTTCGCTGCAGTCGGTGCCAGAGCCGTGGATGCCAAGTCCGGGGCCAGAGAAGAGAAAGTGGGATGAAGAAGGAAAAAAATCAGTAGCTTATTTGTCGTCAATGGAGACAAAATAACATGACATGCCGCATGACAGGTCCGATCCAATGGGCTGGGTTGTTGTACCCCGCAAACGCTCCGCAAGAATCGGCCCTACCCTGGGACGTGGGGAGCATTGTGGAGGGATTTGGGGTTGGGTGGTGTGGGGGAGAAATAGAGAAGTTTTCCCACGATTCGAGAGGAACCGTTGCGGGGGTTGTTTGGTGCGGTCAATTCCCGAGGGGATAATTAACTGGATGAACGCGGTGCGGTACCGGGAAGATGTTTGGATTTAGTAAGCCCCCGAAATCCGAGCCACGCAGTTGCGGAAGCCGAGACATCGACATGGTATCAGGGCGTTGTGACGGAATATTGGGTGACTGCTCTACTAATGGCTCGATTCATTGGGCCACCATCCGACTTCATTGATCCTGCTCATTCGAGTCTTGGCAGTGCTCGCTTGAGTCAAGTCTACTGAGACCTTTAGCCGGTATATTCACTGCCGAGTGTCTTGCCAGAGCCGACTAGACTGCCCCAGCGAATCCGGCATTTCTCCGCGTTTCTCCGCCTCCCTCGTCGTGGAGAATCCGGCATACAGATTTAGCCCCCGAAGTCCCGACAATCTGGTTCGAGTTCGAGACTGAAGGGGACCATCGTAGACTTGGGGGCTCGGAACAATCCAAAAGCCCAAGCACGCTTCGTGCCAAACATGGCAGATGACTCATTGCATATGAATCTTTGTTTATTTGTCAGAAATGTAGAAAGAGGAAAGGCTTCGTGATGGATGGGGGCATGTTTGGTCGGCTCGTCGGGTCGGGTATGGCCCCTCTGACATCCGCACCGTGTGTAAAGTTGTAAGACGAACGCAGTTTGGCACCGTTCCGGGGGGCACACCGAGAAATGCGGGGGCCATACTCACCGAAAGAAACCCATGACGACATGCCGTCCGCTCCGAGACCACGGCCCCGAAAACTCGGCACCACCGCCAACGACCAGGGGGTCCGAACCTTGAATCCTTCCGGCCCTCATCCAACGTCTCCCCCTCGACAGGTTCACAAAGGATGATTGAATCGTCTCTAATTAACCGCATCATCCAACAACTTGCAAGACCCGAGACTGTTATCTCGACTCGATTACAAATCTCAAACCCCCCTTAACCTCAGTAAATCTCTCATCCTCACATTTGTACCCCCCATCACTCACTCACACTCATTCCAGACGAAAAAAGCTCACCACAAACCCCACCTCATCGCACCAAAGCAGAACCAAACACCACCCACCCAAACCCTTTCGTCCGCGCCCAACGACGACAAAAATGCCTCCAAAAGCACCCGCCAAGACCCCCAGTGGCGGCGGCGGCGGCGGCAGCGGCAGCGGCAGCAAATTCACCTACTGCGTCGGCAGCAACCCAGACTTCACACCGGACGAGTACAACAAGGACCCGGCCCGCCGGCAGAGAGCCCTCGACCTCCTCGGCAAGAACGACCTCTACCACGCCGCCGTCGTCACCTTCAACCTCCCCGAGCGCGATACCTACGTCTACCACGCCATGACGGCCGTCCGCCTCGCCGAGGTCCAGCGCGTCGTGAGCATGGGCGGCGTCAACGGCTTGCACGACTGGTACCTCGATGAGGAGGGGAAGCCGGTATGTTTTTGTCCAATCTCTGTTTATCTTTGCATGTTTTTTTGATATTTCATTCCGCCCTTGTCTTCAGTATCCTAATGTAACCCGTCGTCATATCCCCCCCCGTGATTGCTCCTGGGTCTCTCTCTCATATCAACAGGCTCTCTCACCACCAGTCCCTCATCATCTCTCATCACCACTCTTTTCACCACCACTCTTTTCAACATCTCCAGTCTCCCACAACCAGCCTCTCCCACCCTCAACTCCCTCGCCATCAATCCCAAACTAACCAAAGCACACAGCTCGACCCCCCACCCCAACCAGACATCCACTCCTACATCCAAATCTTCTCCCCCAAAACCGCAACCCCCCTCGCCCTCAAATCCCACCTCGCCAACGCCAAAAAATCCTCCCTCCGCGCCCAAATCGCAACCCACCTCCTCGCCCACCGCTACATCCACCCATCCCTCCAAGCACCCCTCAACCAGATCCCCAAAACAAAAACCCCCTCCCTCTCCTTACCCCCCAACCCCTCCCTCGACTTCTGGTCCTGGTCCTGCCACTCCCTCCAATGGGCCGGTCCCACCCGCCACCACCCTTTACAATCCCACCACGTCCTCCCCATCCTCATGCACCACTTTGGCTGCGCGACCCCCTCCCACGAAGCCCTCTTCATCCTCCGCCACCTCGCAGCCGCCCGCCCCATCGCAGACGTCGGCTCCGGAAACGGCTACTGGACCCACATGCTCCGCCTCTACGGCTGCACCGTCCACCCAGTAGACAACCTCCAATCCGAGTGGCGCACAACCTGGGTCCCCGACACCATCCCCTCCGACGGCGTCTCCTTTCTCAACGCCCGCAACGGAGGCAAAGACATGCTCCTCCTGCTCGTCTACCCCGTCGTCGGCGGCTCCGTCGCGGGCGGCACCGAAGGCTCCTTTACGCGCGGCCTGGTGGAGGCCTACCGCGGCGACACCATCGCCGTCGTCGGCACGCAGAACCACAACGGGTACACCGGCTTCCGCGACAGGACCATGGCCGAGTACATGGCGCAAGAGCAGCCCGAGTGGGTGCGCGTCGTGCAGATTCCGCTGCCGAGCTTTGCGGGCAAGGACGAGGCCTTGTTTGTGTTCCAAAGGGGCGAGAGGGCGCCGCCTAGGGATGAGAATGTGGGTATGTAGTGGTAGAAAAGGTTTTGAGGGATGGACGGACCGTCGTGGATGCGTAGACAGAGACGAGGCATAGATGGGGGCAAGAGTGGGAATCGTTTCTTGAGCGTCAGCGTCACGTACAGCTCTCATCCAAAGTCAAACCTCACTGAGTACAAATCTGACGTAAAGTCGAAAGAAGTGATTCTTAAGTACCAAAATTCTATAATTCCCTCATTCCCTTTGCCCTCCACCTAAAAAAAGAACCAAAAAAAAAAAGACCAGACCACAAAACCACGCCGCAAAACATCCTCATCATCCGGCTGTCCCGTCCGACTGTCCCATCCGCACTCCCAAATGCCCGCCGGGAAACAAGCATATCCTTACCAGCAAGTACGCTCTCCGACGCCTCTCAGAATCGGAAGAAGAAAGAAGAGAGGATGTGGAATGAGGAGAGTTTAAACGCAGGAAACCACATCAGAAAGTTGAAAACCCCTTTTTTACCCCGGAAAATGGCATGGGAAGAGAAGAGAAAAGAAAAATGTACGGAGAAGGAGGAAAAAAGAGAGGCAGTCGAAAAGCGTTGCAGACTCCATTCCACTCCATCCTCCACTTCCATGGAAACGAAACCCTCGAAAAGAGAAAAAAAGCACGCAATCAACAGGCTAACTAGACTGATGCCGCGGGAGGGGAAAAAAAAAAGAAGAAAAAAAGTAGAAAGCCGCCTCATGTCTTGTCGTAGGGTCCAAGGCGTCATAGCAAAGCCCGTTTGCTCTTTGCTTGCAAAGAAATGGAGATCTTGTGTCAAATGCTTCTTCATGACTTAGAGAGCCATCCATCCTCTTCCCAAAGATAAAAATAAAGTGTCATCCATCGTAGAGAAGAAGAAAAGTTGTTTTCATCGTCAAATCGTCACCTAGGAAAACATCCCTCTTGCGTGAGTGGATTTTTCTTTCGCTTCCTTTCCTGGTCCTAACCTCTTTTTTATAAACTTGTCGTGGCGGTCGGGCACGGTATGTGCAGAATGGGCACCCTCTTTTTGTTTTGTTGTTGTTGTGTGCGTGTGTGGTCGTGAGACGTCGGTATTAACGATGCGCGAAAACGAGATTGAAAGCACTGATAAACGTTTTGAATTGGTTTGGACGGGCATGGTGACTCGCTTTGATGATGCTGAATGTTGAGGTCCGTGGGGAATAAGAGAATGCGAGTTATGTGCGTAGTGAGAACCAACACTGATAAACGTATAGTAACTAGGTCGAGCTGATGGAGTTCAGTACGGAAGACCTTGCGCTCCCGTTCTACTCGTCAGCCTCTCCCTTTCTCATTCTCTCATTCCACTTCCGCTTGCCGACGCGCGTCTCAAAGTGCGGCACGAGCGTCTTGACATCCTGCATGATGGACTCAATGGCAGAACGCGTCTTGTTGCGGTAGCAGTCCACTAACTCAGGTCAGCTCACTCACTCTCACTCGACCCGACAGAGGGTAAACACTTACGAGCTCTCTGAAGGAACACCGTCCGTCCGGCAAAGACTCTGCTCTGCAACCACGCCATGCGATATCCCAAGTCGTTGAGTCGAACCTCCTTGCCTCTGACGCTCTTCCTCATACGAGGAATGGCGACCTCGCCCTCGGTGTTCTCGCCAATGGGAACCTTGACCATGGCCTTGCTGTTTCCACGGCCGCGGCGAGAGCCTCGGCCCTCAGTATCTTCGACACCGTCGTCCTCATCATCGGCATCCTCTTGGAAGAACTTTGTGCCGGTGGCGGACGGCGGCGGGCTCTGCATCTCGCGCGGGAAGTACGACCGGGGGAAGACGGAAGCGCCCTTGCGGAAGGAGTCGGGAATCTCCTTGGTGTCGACGCCGTCGAGGGTGACTCTGACACGCAGACGCGAGCCGCGCACATTGTCTTCGACGAGGATGAACTTGCGCTTCTTGGCCTCGGGGATGTTGGGGAACAGATCCTCCGGCTCGCCGTTGTCGCTGCGGCTGTGGCGGCGAGCAGAGATGGCACCGCCGTGGGAGCTGCTTCCCATGTGCGGCATCGACCCGGAACTGGGTGCCGGGTAGCCTCCGTGACCACCGTAGCTTCCGGAAAAGACCTGCGACTGTCTGACGTCACCACCCTCCTGGCCAGCGGGGGCCTGGTGGTGGTGATGGTGTTCGTCCATGTACTCTCCATCACCTATTCAAGACAATCAATGTCAGCCAACGTTGCAATGAAGAAATTTGGAAACTGGTTTCGGGAGGACGTATGCAGACGAGCGGGGTGTGGGAGGGGCAAACATGTTTGATCGGCAACCCTATACAACACGAACCAACGGCAACACGAAACGCTCAAGACGACAAAGGGAGGGATCGGGATGGGTTGTTGCTTCTTTCTTTTCGAGGTACAAGAATCGCATAAGAGCAGGTCTTGGGGATGGGACATTTCCTCTGTTACGAGAAAAGGCCCGGAGAAAGCCATGCTAGTGGGACGCAGAAGGATGGGGATGAATGCCAAAAAACGCTAAGCAATGCGACTTTTTGCCGATGTCTCTTCTAAGAGGCATCGCATCTTGTTGCCCGACAAACTCGGGTCAGGTGACTAACGACAGCAACAGCAGCAACTGCGTGCAGCAACTATGGTAATGTACAGATCTGTGCCGTAGAGAAAAGGAAATCCCTCTCGACCCGCGGCGAGCTTTGCTGTATCGTGGTGGCAAGTTGCTTTGATGCGGCCGAAAGCCCGGCGCTATACAACAGGAGGTGCGCAAGAAAAATGACAAAAAGTGCAACGAACCCATTCCCGAGACATCTGACCAACTAGCAGAGGAATAATGTAATAAAGGCACAGAGGTAAAAAACTTGTATGTGTTTGGTGATGATGAAGCTCGTGTCCGCTCTAGGATCACGGCCGACAGGTGGTGATGAAGGGGGAAAAGGTATCACATAATCAACGATCTTTGGGGGTTGTGCCGGGCAGTGTGTGTATGTGCGATGCAACGACAATCAACAACAAACAGCGACTGGGCTCGCAAACGCTGCAGGTGCGTGCGGAGGGCTTCTTAATCACATCTGGTGAAACATACCGACTTCATCCCCTCCACCCGGAGCGTTGGTGTGCGGCATATGACCCATGTTCATTCCAGGCATCTTGGCTGATGTACCCGCGGGGCCCATGCCACCCGCACCTTGAGGCATCCCTGGCGGACTGGGGCCGCCCATGTGAGCACCGGGGTGAGGGCCGCCCTGAACCGATTTCCGGGTGTTCATCTTGGCCATTCGGCGCACTCTTCGGCTTCGGAGCCGGGGGTCTTGGTTGCTGTTACGCCAGCTGTCAACGGCGCGCTGGATGAGACCTCGCTTGCCGCGCAGAGGAGGGTTCAACTGAGCCAAAGCCCAACCGACAGTGTTGCACTCCGTCTCGTATACTTGGCGGTTGCCTCGGTATTGATCCTTGGGGCAGCAGGCTCTGGGGTATACACAGTTCTCCGTCTTGAACTCGGCCGAGAGCTCGTCCGTGTTGACCGACTCCACATCGCAGCGAATGGTGTACTCCATCTTGACGCGGTCGCGAGAGTACTCAAACGCGATCCATTGAACCCCGTTCTGATCTTGTCTGACGACCAGGGGGGTAGTGGCCGGGATGGGGCCGGGCGCCGCGTTGGGGTTGACACCGCCAGGAGTCGATCCTGTGGGCGTGTTCAGAGCAGCACCGTTCTGGGGGTGCTGGGCGTGTTGCATAGGGGTCGACTGAGGCTTCTGAAGCTGCAGCGGCACCTGGGGCTCTGCCTTCATCTGACCACGTGGGCTGTTGGTCATCTGGGCCTGGTGTTGTTGTGCCTGGTGCTGGGGCATGTGTTGCTGCTGCTGCTGGGACTGCGCAGACATCATCATGTTGGGTTGGGAAGACATGGACTGGTGCGTCTGGGCGGCGTGTTGCGCGTACGGAGACTGTTGGGGTTGCGCCTGCATCGACGGGTAGTGGGCTTGCTGCGTCTGGTAGTACATGTGCTGCTGGAGAGGTTGAGACGGCGGCTGGCCGTAGATGCTTCTGTGCTGGTCATGTTGGGAAGGCGAGGCTACCGACGCGGGCGAGTTCGACTGCGGCGTGTGGTAGGACATGGGAGGGTAAGGTGGTCTCGGCATTTGAGCGGCGGCCATCATGTCGGATTGGTCTGCTATTCAGTGGTTAACGATTGTGTGAACTTGTGAAGCTGTCTCGAGAGGACCCAGAGACGCGTCTCATTCAGATAGAATAGGCGCGTCTCTCGGTGGCAGGAGCAGGGGATACTATGAAAGAAAAACAGAGAACTCACCAGCGGACGTGTATCCGCTTGTCGCGCCTGGGGTGCTGTAGGGACTCGGATGCGCGTAGTAGGGAAGACCGTCCTGGGAGTGCTGCTGGGCGTTGGAGGGCTGGCTCTGCTGCTGCTGGTAGGCCGGAGCAATGGGATGTCCAGAAGCGTAGGAGGGATGCTGCTGCGACTGAGCCTGGGGATGATGCTGTTGATGAACAACGCTCGAGGGTCGAGGATGTTGCTGGTGCTGCTGCAGATGCTGCTGCTGAGTAGGTGCGTGACCCTGGGGCTGATGGTGGGGGTGATGCTGCATAGAGAAAAGACCCATTAGTCCCTCGTCCAAGAACGCTTCGACGTATTAAGTTGACTGGTGACAAGCAAGAAGGAGGAAAAACAAAGTGAGGCAAGGCAAGGCGCGGCGCGTCGGTATTTTTATTTTTTGCACCTTGACACTGTCAGGGGACTGGGGGCATCCAGGTGCAGGCAGGTGCGGGTGGTGAGAAGTGGTTCCTTCCTGCCCCTGGAAGTCCTGGGAATCGACGAGGATCACGCGGGTGAGGCGTGCTAGACCCAGTTCGGGACCCCTTTCTGATGAAAGAAAATGTGGATATTCTTTTGGGGAAGAGGGCAAGGCAAGCCGCAAGAGAGAGGAGGCGATGGATGGATGGGCTCCAGATGCAAGGTCGCCGTACTACAGCGCCGCCAGATCGGAGAAGCGAGGGCAGGGGAAGGAGAGCTCCCAGCTACCTGCAAGTGTGTGCTTGTGTGTGTGCGCGCGTGTATGTGTACAAGCAGCAGCTGGTAAGGATGGGAATATGGGGGGGGCCGGGTTATTATTTTTTTGGTTTACCCCTGAATAACCACCCAAGCAATGTAGCGAGCTTCGGGTAAAGAGAGAAAATGGGCAGGTACTGCGACGAGGATACTCGGAAGCGGAACCCGAGCGGTTTCGAGAATGCGATGGCCTGGCTCTGGCAGATTTGCGCGACTGGGGGCAAAGGACGACGGACGCGGTGAGGTAGACGGACAAGTGGTAGGTAGTGGTAGAGTAGAGTAGAGAGTAGTACTCGATAGAGTAAGAAGGTTCGACTGCGGACCTGGTCCTGCGGGTTCCTCCTTTGGAGACGCGACAGGAACACAAGAGCAGAAAGAAACGATGGGTGCAATGAGATGACAAGGGAGTATGAAGGACGGAGGAGAGATGGTGATCGGAGCGAGGGTGCAGCAGGAATATGGGCAGCCGAGGGGATTGGGCGAGTGAGGGTACAAGAGAGGAACAGGGTAGCTATTTGAGCATTGGAGCAGGGTAGGATCCAAAGTGGGTAGTTATGATGGGTAGTGATGTGTCTGGGAATCGGGGAGGATGGGATGGGCAGCAAAGAAAGAGGCAGGGGACGAGACAGGAGGCGTCCGTCTTGGTACGAGAGCTATCTCTTCTCTCTCTCTGTCTGTCTCTCTGTCGCTCAACCTTTTCATTCTCCATCTCACGCTCTGCTCTCTCTCTCTCTCTCGCTTGTGAGGAGAAACAGAGGACCGAGAAAAGAGGATCCAGGACCGGACAATCAGCCCGCAGCAGCCCAACCGGGGAGGGGGAGGAGGAAGCAGGAATGGGACGCAGTAGCCAGAGCCAGACCAAAAACAGATGATACAGGAAACCGAAGTGCCAGGGGGGCGCCGACGCGGTGGAGCTTGATACCGCAGCGCGTTCGGGGTAGAGGGAAAGTGCAATGTAAGGTAATACAGGGGGGGCGATATAATGGCACGGTACCTTGACACCTTTGGGCCCGATGCGAGGTTACGGCGCGGCGAAGTCGAGATATCGACGGAGATGGCGATGTCGACGGCACTGCCCTTGCAAGCGCGCTACCAAAGCCGTGGGGCAAATTGGAGGCGAGACGACGAGGGCATATGCGCTTGTACACACACCCAGGCCAGGGTCTGGAGGATATCCCGTATATCTCGACGTCAAAGACGATGTGTAATGAAGTACGTACGGTTGACGAAGAGAGAAGAAGCACGTCGTGTAATTCGCAACGAATGATATGCGCCAGCCAAGCAACGACGGGAGGAGAGAGAAGAGAAAGATAGCCAGAGACGTAGCAAGCAAAGTTGAGCAAAATAAATCAAACGAATCAAGAAAGCAAGCAATAGCAGCGGCAGGCAGTAAACGCAGAGCCAAAGAAGAAAAAAATCTTGTTAGGGTTAGGAACGTACGTGCGCGCGTGAGTTCACCTTCGGTCTTCCTGCGTGGTGACTCGTGCGGGAAAGGACAAGAAGCAAAGTCGTCTACTAGTAACGGCGGCGGCGACCGCGGCGGCCGCGACGGGAGATAGGTAGGTAGAGAAGTAGGTAGAAGTGCACCAATGAGTGAAATCTTGTCGGTTCGGCGAACGCAGGTAGTATCCGTAGATGCGGGACGCAGGCCAGGCAAGAGAGAGAGACTCGGGAGAGAGCTTCTCGATGCTTTTCTTCCTGCAACTTGCATAGGTCCCAGAGTAGAAGCAGCGCGTGGGAGGAGGACGGACAGGGGATAATAACGACTAGGGGAGGCGTGGGTGTTGGGAGGAGAAGGAGTATTGGCGGCAGTGGTGGGCATGGATGAGGGCGAGGCAGATGAGGAAAGGACGCAGAAGAAGTGAAGATGGGACAAGAGGGGTTGGTGTCGTGGGAAAGGAGGGGGCGTGAATATAGCTTGATGAGCCTTCCTTTGCGAGCCTTCTTCCTTCAACGCGTGAGAGAAAAGGTGGAGGCAAGGTGTGACGCGGGAGAGGAGGAGGGTGTGCACGCAATGCGGCAGACGGGGTTTGCTTGGGTGTGGTGGATCAAGAGAATGGAAAGGAAAAAAAGATGGAAAAAAAAAAGGTGTAAGGTGAGGTGTAGTAGGGTGGGGAAGGATGAGGTGGAGGGGTGTGGAGGCTTGAGAATGTGTGGGACAACGCATGGGAGAAACGTGACAGGGGTCTCCTGCATTGTAGATTAAATGACCAATGGCGGCACACGCTTGCAGGGCCGAGCAGGGTCAGCTACCCAATCAGGCATCTCTCATCCGGGACTAGCCAGCAGGCCAGGGTACTACCGGGATGGCGCCGCGGGCCCTCAATCAGTCTCTCTCTCTCTCTCTCGCTCTCTCTCTCTCAGTCTCTCAGACTTTGTCTCTTTTTTTTTTTGGTTTTTTTTTTTTTTTCCTCTCGTCTCCTCATCTCTGATCTCTCTTTCCAAAGGTGAATCATAAGGTCGTCGTCTCTCGTCCACTTGGGAGACAGACCGCTGCTGCAAAATGCGACTGCAGAGTCATGGCGTCTGCAATTTGCTGCTTGGCCACCCCTGCCGTGCCTTTTCAGCCACCGACCACCCCCAAAAAGAGGCTTCCCACTTTCAATTCCCGGTTCCCTCCTCACCCTGTCCCCACCCCTGGCCCTTGCCAACTTGCACTTGTTTGGCGCAAGGCGGTGTGGGAACCCATGAGGCGGAGACAGTCTGTGTGTGAGAGAAAGAGAGACGAAGGAAGAGAGTGCTGCGTGGGCAATGCGCCTGAGGAGACCCGGCTTGTGTGGGAGGCCAGTCTGGAAAGATCCTGGCTTCTTGGGACCTGGCACAGGACTCCCGCGCTGTCGTTGGCATGCCCCCCCGCGTTTGCTGCTTGAGCGTTCCTGGTCTCCTTGGCCCGGCTTCTCATGCCTGCTGCTGCTAATGCGCTGCTGGCATCTGGGAGATGGGTAGGTATGGCACTGGCATTGGCATTGGCACTGGGACTTGAGACCTGGCCGCTGACCCTTGTATCACCCACGTCCCAGGGACAACCAGGAACCCGGCGTACTGCTTGGCCAGCAATGCGGGAACGCCGTACTCAATACTCGCTCGGATAGGTGCCTGACATGCGTGCTCCGAGGTCATTGTTACGTTTGTCCCCAAAGCCAGCTCAGAGAAGATGATGGGGGCGTTTTGCTGCCGCGCCGCTGGTCGCCATTTCACCCTCGTCGCTCAACGTTGGTTTGGACTCCCCACGACTAGCGGCGGCCAAGCCACCCTCGCCGCCCTTGCCTCCAAATGGAAACAATGGCAAACGATTGTGTGCAGGCCTTCTCCTCCTCATCTTCTTCTCCTCGCTGCTGGCGCGGCTCGAAACATGTACAACTTCCCTCGTTGCCTCTCTGCCTAGCCAATCATCCAGCAGGTTCCCGATTCCCGCCCCCGATCAATGCGCAATCGATGAGAGAGGAAGTCAACTTGGGACCCGCTCAGATGTTCCCAACAGCAGCCGATTCCGAATCATTCTGGCAAACGAACAGAGTAATGAATGCATCGGCTGGGTCAGCACCGACCCCCTCTTCCCATCGCTCAGCCACCCGTCATTGGGGAAGCTGCTGGCAGCCCCACCAAGAACTTGTGCCGCAGAGCGATGAGAAAGAAAAGGATGAGTGCACCCCACCCCACGCCTCCAGATCTCCACAATCGTCACCTCATCTTCATCTTGCTTTTGCCAGGGAAAGGCCCAGTCAAAAGGCATACTACCAATACCTCGTTTGCCGTACTGGACATCCACGGACAGAGCTCATCGCCTTGAACAAGCTCCTCCTTCAGCCGATTCTTTTCGGCTAGATTGTGGGATTTTCCGTCGCCCTCTTTTTTTTCTCCTTTTTTCTTTCTCCCGTCATTCTGACGTGGACATCATGACAAGCAGTAGGTCGTGACGCTCTCGTGTTTTCAGTCCACGTGAGTAGTAGCCGGGAGAAAGGGCCCAAGGACGAGGACGGCAACGAGGGGGAGGCGTACACACTTTCCCGTACCATAGCGTAGCTCAACCTGACTAAGGCCTAAAAAGCTGAAAGGTCGGTACCCGTTGTACTCGAGACAACACTAGGCATCTGGGCAGGCCCGGGTAGCCGTTGGCCGCCGTTTTGCCCTGCGCGGTGTTCCTCATGTCCAACAAACCAGCCACCGCTTGACCTGACGCATGCGCCATCAACAATTCTCAACCGTCATCTCCGTCCACAACACGAGGAGTTTATCCGTACGGAATCCGAAGGGAATATGTGACTGCAAAAAGCCAGCCTTGGGAGGAATGTCGTGATCGCCGTGGCTCGCAAGGGGGTGCGCGCGAGAAGGCAACAGGCTGCACCTCCGCGCGCGCGACACCCCAGTCCACGGCGCAAAGACTCGACCGCAAGCCGGCTTCCTTTGCACACTATGGCGGAACCACGAACGTGTCTCTGGGAGCTTTCCCAAGGTACCCCCAATGTTCAACCAGCCCCCCGGAGCTTGAACCAGGTTGGGTAGCACTCACCCTGCCCTGCCCAACCCCGGCTGGCTTGGTCTGGCTGCCCGCCTGCCCGCCTGTCCCCTCACACTCTCTCCAACTTTCCTATCCCCCCACTTCGACATGCAAAAATAAAATCAAGACAAAATAAAATAAAAAATGGCGCAAAAGGGAATAGCGTCGTCACGCGCTGGTTGGGACGTCCCACTCATGCAATGAAGCCTGCGACAGCCCAGTCATTGGTGAAACAGGAGCCACCCTGCCAATCTCACAGACTTTGAGTCCTGACCTGGTCAAGCTTGCGACAGCGTTGCCATCTTCTGGAAGCCACGGAAATCCCAGGAAACTCCTCTTGTCGACGCCAACCATGCGCGTAGCTCAAACCCTATCCATGTTTGACCTCTTCTGCAACTCCCGCTTGAGAGCTTCAATTGAGGTCAGTGGTGACCACCTGTCACGACTCGCCGCCCAAGCGTGTAGCCGAGTGACGAGTCTTCCGATAGCTGAGGCAGACAACCTTATGCGCAACCTCCAAACTCGAGTAATTGAAATAGCGGCGGGGGGAAACACACGGAAAAGGGGGGCTGTTCGAAGAAGCCAGCGCACCGCCTTCGGCCAGCACAGAAGGGAATTTGCGAAAACCGCGCGAAAGATAACGAAAAGATGAGACTCACGTTGTCAGGCTCCTGCTTGTAGCCACCCGAGGGCTGTCTGTTCTGCGCCATGGCTCTGACAGTCATGAGTTGATACTGATGTTTCTGTGCGTCTTAGTTAGCATCTGTCATCCGTAGCTAGTGAACCTTGAACCAGGCTCTTCCAGGCCTCCCTGGGCTCAGGACAGACTCCAAATCATCCCAACGGGGATGCTCGATGTCCCTTGCTACCCAGGCTGGCATGATATGAGATCGCCGAGAGATGGCCTATCCTGATGCCCAACCTTTGCTGAATTCCCCGCACCTCTTGGTTCAAGGTTTTCCCATCAAGTCATCTGGGCCGATGGACGCGTAGGCAAGGGAACAGGAAGATCCGTAGGATCAAGGGAAGGTTGACCATCGCTCTACCTTGGGAAAAGGGACTGGGAAGTGTCTGCTGTTGGCGTACTCACGTTGTAGTTAGGTAGGCTGGTCTAGATATCGCGATCGATGCGTTCCGTGAACCTCAGTCCGTTATTGATGCGGGCGTTAATTTTGCAAGATTGAACCCGTGATCTTGGGCAGATGTGTCCGAGGTTGGTGATGTTGTGAAACAAAGGTATCCCAGCTTCGCTGCAAATCGACTCAAGTCAGCATCTTAAGTGTTTTGTTTTCCCAACTTTGATCGGAGCAAATTCATGCGACCGCGTCAAGAACACGCGACCGGGTCCCGAGAGAGCGCCCCAATTAAACGGTGACCCCCCTCCCCTGACGGCAATCAGACAAGGAGAGAGGCCCAAGGGGGATGCGATGAGTCGTGCAGGCCAAGTTCATGCGCAGACTGCAACATGGGACGTTACCGAAATTGAAACAAAGACGCGCTTGGGCGTATTCGAAGCCCCATGCCGACAGGCGCCGGACAACATCGCCTACAGATGATGCATCTTGAAATGCAATTTCGGAGGCCTTCGGAAATACACGGGATTTGGCACGCCTCGGGGAGCACGGAGAGCAAAGAGAAGACGGAAATTAGAGACGAAAACCTACGAACCTTTCGATGGAGATTGGGACGTGTTGGAAACGCGTTGACGGGCTGTTGTCTTTGATGTACGAGGAGTGTGTGTCTGTATTAGGACAAGGCTAGCAGAATGAGTGCTCCAAGTGGATTCTGGTGGTTCTGCAGCATATGCGTGTGTGTGTGTCTGTGTGTGTATCCGTACGTATGTGTGTGTGCGCTTGGTGCAGGGGAGGGCAAGCCAGTGGTGCACGGAATTTGAGGCTGGCGCAACTTGGGTGTCCTGACCTGGAACGAATGCGGGAGAAGAATGCTCTGACAGCGGGGTCCCGAGGAAGAAGTCGATGGTTCTTCTAGTCCTTCTGGCGGTAGCGCAAAGGCTTGGTTAGTGTGTCTGCTTCCTTGCTCAACTGGAGCTATGCCTCGACGCTGGTTCGGTCTGTCTGGATGGTGTGCGACGGTCTCCCAATCCTCCGGGGATGGACCAGGGAGCTGGTTGAACGTTGTTCGCCGGGGCCGTGCGGATGATTCTAGGATGTGTCTGCAAGACCTTGCTGTGTCCCGCTGCTGGGGGACCTGACTTGTGCGTGGTTCTTCTGTCTGTATTCCGAATTAGTTCATGCAGGCCAGCCTTGCAAAAGCCCACGGGTGCTGGCAATGCGTCTTTCCCTCTCGCAAGGGGAACCAAAATGTACATCTGTCGAGCAGCTGGGGATGCAGCTTGACCATGGAAGCGCCTACCTGGAGGGTGCTTTTGGGAATGGTCTGGTCAGGGGGTTCTTGAGCTCAGGAGTGGCACAAGCCGATTTATGACGCAACGTAGACCCTGAAGAAGTAGCGTAGGATTGTTAAGAACGCTTGCCAGGCACTGTGAAGAACGAACGACTTGCTGGTGAACTGGGTGTGATTGAGAGGCGTGTGAAAAGTTGGGTAAAGCAAGGGAAAACAGAGTCAAGTGGCGAACGGCGTCTTGGAGAGAATGCTGGATATTTAGGCAGAGCCAGGGAGACTTGAGTGATTGGCAACGGGCCCTGAGGGAAAGAAGAAAAAAGAGCAAAAAATAGGACGAGCGATAACGCCAATTCCCAAGTAGGTCGAGGTCCCTTCAGTTGGCCACTCGGCACATTGATTAAGGAGAAGCTGGGGTGTGATGGACTGCGTCCAGGGGACGTCCATTGGACGGTGCAGCGGCCCTCCAAAAGAGATGTGGACGAAAGAATCCCGGCTAAATGAATAGGGTGGGCAGGTATACATAGTAAGGGGAGCCTGCGGAAAGAGAGGTGTGGACGGAAATGCTCCCCCGGTGGGAGGGTCTCTACAGAGAGACAGGCCCAAGGAACGAATGCTGAAGAACATCGGCGTGATGTGCAGAGTCTAGACTGAAGCTCACCCTCACCGCTCAAAATGCTGGAGATACGCGGTGATGAGCGCCCACAATATCGCCATGGGCAGTATACAGGAAGTGGAGGCCCATCGACCCGTCAAGGGTCCAAGATGCCTGTTTGCCAGCCCAGAAAGGCCGGGAAGTGACAGACGACCCATGGAGAGATGGCGGCTGACTATCCGTACCATGAGAATAAGCTTCATCGGTAGCTGAGGTGGCGATGTCAGTGGTACTGGTTCGCTACTCTGCTAAGGTATCCGTAGTCTAAGGTAGCTCCAACGTCGATGCCGTCCGGGGGGGTGGCTGCGCTCCTGAGCCAGGTCTAGAAGCTTGAAATCCCCTGCGGCTTGAGAGGAATGGGACGGCATGCCCAAGGTAAGCAAAGTGCTCCTTAGTAGAGGTAGCCCAGTGGACCGTTGCCTGTCAAAAAACACCGGCCACGGTTAGCATTGTACGACCCTTGCCCACACACGAAAATGCCTAGTCGCCCCGAGCGTCTCACCCCTGGGACTGGGGGTTGGGCGGGAGGCAAGGGGGTCCAAAACGGTGCCAACCTGAACCTCAAAGAACCACGAGGTTGCTCGGACTTCTCATGGCCTTGCTTCATGAGCCGCCCTGGAGCGTGCGCGGTCGCCATTGCTGAATCGCGACACGGCGGCATTTCTATAGAACGCACGGGTTGGTCGCAAGTTACGGCCGCTCCGAGGAGGAGGTTCGTTGAGACGCTTCGTTTTCGGTCGAGCTCGAAGACAATTGGCCCCAGCAACCCAATAAGTGACTTGAGGTACTCGTTAAGTGACTGCCCAGAATCCTTGGTGTCGGAGGGTCAGATTCGACGCTGCATCAAGTACGCGGCGAGAACGGCGCTGGCATTTCAGTATTGATTGGACGCAGTACGCGCTGTGTGCAGTGGGGAGTGCAGAATATCTCGACGCAACTGCAGCCATCTGCCGCGTTGTGGCATTGTCCTGTCTGATCTTGTTGCTAGATTTGCGAGACGGCCCGGGCTGTTGGGTTCCCAGGTCGCAGTCGCACCGCGCAGGCACATAGGCGTGCGGTTGTGTGCAATGTTGTGTGCGCGGTCTTTCTTCCCCTTGGATTCATTCGCGACGACACTAGATAGCTAGGGACCTCCCTGGCTGCATGTCACGCAAACGTTGGACAGCTGGCGTTCGAGAATGTGACCGGCAGATTGGATGGGATGAAGTGCTGTAGAATCTCGGGCAGGTGACACAAAGTGCACAAGGATGATCGTTGAAAATGTTAGTTTGATCTCTTCTTGCCTGTGGCACGGTTGTCAGAGTCAATATCGTATTGACCTTCCCAAAATAAACCGCGAGAGGTGAGCGGGCGCAGCGGGGATCTCCGCTGAGCATGAACAGCACCAAGGAGCAGCGCAATAATGTATGCAGAAAAAGACGCAAGCTGCTCGCATGGAGGGATCGTTGTTCCATGTTCAGATAAAGCAGCGGAGAGGTAACATCGGGTCCGTGGAGGTGCGGTTTTGGCGTGCGCTCCTCCAGTCCGCTTCCACGTTGACATTGCCACATTTCGCTAGGGCCCGCCCAAATCGATCTGCCAACGCATATTGCGCAACATCAACGATGGGCGGCTAGAAAAGCAGACGGACCGTCTCGAGCAAATTGCGTGGGTGGCGTGAGTTGGCTTGGGACAAGCATCAGGGGAGACGATTCGGGGGGAGGAGATGACCTACCTTAGATGGGCAAAGGACTAGCTTGGCGATTAGGTGTGGGAGGGACGCGATAGCGCCGTCTGAAGCTGCAACCTGGACGAGAAACAGCACAACTCACCTTGGGGGAATGGTGTGTGGAGAATCCGAGCCGAGGTCGCCTGAAAACCTGACCCGAAGACGAACAAGCTATGTTTCAGCAAAAGACTGGCTCGTCGGCTCGTCCTTCTTCCCGTTTCGTCTCGAGTTGTCTCGAAAAAAAAGAGGGAAAGCCAAGTCGGACCAGGGATATGTCTTGCCCATCGGCGTGTGTTGCACTGGTAGGGGAAAACGGGATATGCGACGAGACTATATCGAGTTCGAGCTGTCGGTTGGGGCGAACAAAGTTCAGACAGCGACATATTGGTGCTGCCCAAAGTGTTTGAGGATAGCCTCGCCAAATGATGAGGAGGCCGAACTATCGCGATGCCGTCAGCACGGATGAGCCAGCGTTGCAAGAACTCTGTCGACAGAGGGCAGGCTACAGCTGCCGAAAAAGAAGGGGGGGGCGCATGAAAATGCAACAAGTTGATGATGATGGTGGTGGTGGTGGTGGTGGTGGTGGTGGCTACGTTGAATCCGACGTTGACGTTGACGTTGACGTTCCAGTTGAAGTGACGTTGGTCAGGCTAAGGTTGCCGTGCAGGGAGGGGGACGGGGGTCGACGGGAAGCAGGGCAGGGAAGGAGAGGCGCGACGGCAAAGGCAGGCGATGCAAGAAGATGAGGCAGTTCAAGTGGAAGTGGAAGCCAGGGCAACCAGCAACCTGGACGGTAGGTGCGGATACTGGGCCGCACTGTCTTGGCTCATGCGATGTCACTGGCACTCTTCCGTGTTGATGGAGACTAATGACAAATTGGGAAGGATTTGTAGCGTCAAGGCGACGTTGGTAGTCCTGGACGTGAGAGGCTGTAC